>NC_142389.1:2387500-2572500 GCF_059441005.1 Hippichthys cyanospilos | reverse complement strand
TCCCTTGGCGAGGTGGTGGTGATGGTGAGAATACGGTTTCCCCGCGCCCTCTTTGTCTCGGAACTCGGTGAAGTCGCTGCTCTCGGAGGCCGTCTCCCACTCCTCGTTGGCCTGGTCAGAGTTCTGGTTGGTGAAGTCTGGGGACTTGGCGCCGTGGCTGTGGTGGTGCTGGGGGTGGGCGGGTCCTGTGCCGCCCTGGCTGAAGTGCTGATGGTGGTGGCTGTTAGCGTTGCCCAGGTGCCCGCCGCCACTGTTATTGTTAGCTGTCAGCGCGGTGCCGTGGTTTGCGTTCTGGGCATTTGTGATCAACGTCGTCGTGACAGCGGTTCCATTACTGTCCTGAACCGAGTTTACAGAGGGGGAGGAGGGTCTTCCTCCCCCGATCACCCCCACTCCGCCATTGATCCGCGCGGCGTTCTCTCGTTCTTTCAGCCTCCGGAAGCGAGGCGGTTTGTCCTGCTGATGTTGGGAACGCACGTGACGGCGACGCTTGGGTCGCTCGAAGCCACCGGGAGGGAACCCGCGGTTGGCGGGAGGAGGGACTGAATTTGGCCCGCCGGCGACCGAGGCGGCGTTGGTCGAAGCTTGTTGGTTGAGAACAGCGCCGTTGTCGGTGGACGCTTGAGTTGGAGGAGCTGCAGCCAACAAAGGGGTTTGAGGTGGATTGGAACCATGACTTTGAGCTTGAAGTCCTTCAACTGTCTTCTCCTTCTTCTCCAAAGGAGGTCCCCCCCTGCCCGAATCTTTGTGCCCTGAGGTTTGCGACGGGGCCTGCTGCCTTCGCGCAGAGTGCGGCTGCCTTGAGGGTCCCCCGTGAGAGGCCGAACTGGGGGCACCCCTGTGTCCCCCAGCGGGTCCGCCGACGTTGCCGCTATTCCTGTAGATGTTCCCTCCGCTACCACCGCCTCTGCCCCTCCTTGACGGCACGCCTCTCGGAGTAAAAACCCGAGCCTGCGACACTCTCGGCGGTGCAAAGGACACGTTGCCGCTGGTAGCGGTGTTAGTATTAGCAACGCCATTCTTGGCGTTGGCTTTGCGGGTGTCATCCTTGTCCGATTGACCGACGTCACTCGCGCCACTCTCGCTGCCCGTCTCCGAGCCCCTCTCTCTCCTCCTCTTGGGAATTTCTTCATATTCAGAGCCCTCGCTGCGCGTTTCGCTTCGATTCCTGGCCCTGGCCGGGTTGTGACGGGGCCTATCTTGACCGTGCCTACCGCCGGGGACCTCGCCCTTTGAATCGTGATGGTGGCCGACAGCAACAGATGCGCGAAAGTCTCTGCCACTCCTGCCGGCCATTCTGCCGCGGTTGCCACCAGCAGGCCCGGCGGTGGCTGTGTAGGTTCCTCTATAACCGCGACCACGGCCATAAAACTCTCCGCCTCGGCCACCTCTGCCCCGCGTGCCTTTGTTGGCAACTCCAGGATTATGGGAATTGGCGGTTCTTCGTTCAAAAGAACGGTCTCTGTCCCTGCGGGACGAGGATCCTGAAAATCCTGAAGAAGTGGCGTCTGCGTCTTTAGGTGCTCTCCCAGACCCGCCGCCCCCTCCGCCGGGCTGCCGTTCTTTGCCGCCATTCCTGGGTTTTATTGTCACAGCAGGCTCTTCTTTGCCCGATGGAGCTGATGCGTTATGAGAGGCATCCTGCTTTGCGGAGGTGGCTTGGACACCATCCTTCCCTTTCTCCTTAACAAAGCCTTGGCTCGATTTGTCTCCTCCATCGACTTGTTCCTCTTTCTTTGTCTCTTTTATCATTGGCTTCTTGATTGGACCCGCCCTTTTGTTGGGATTATTGGGTCCTGCCTGGCTGCCAGGCTTGTGTTCTGATGGAACATGGGATGCATCTTCTGCACCGCGGGAAATGTTCCCACCTGCATTGTTGGCCCTCCTGCCATGTGAGGAATTCCCACCCGCGCTGGTGCTGCCGGGTCGAGGACCCCACTGGGTCTCGGTTTTATGATCCCGCCCTCCTCTTTGGTTAGACCTCGGATGGGAATGGTGCTGGGCCTGAGCGTGGCTGCCGTGATGAGCAGGAGGTGAGCTAGAAGTCACAGAAGCATGTGGCGCATATGCAGCGCTTGGTTTTTCATGTTTTACATGACCGCCACTGCTGTTATTACTACCTCTTTCACCAAGGTTTTGCCCAACACCAGCATCACTTTCTCTGAGAGAATGAGGATGATGATGCAAAGCGGCCTTGACATTGCCATCTTCCCGAGTAGAAGCAGAAGAGGAAGATGAGGAGCATGAGGATGAGAGGGAGGGCTGGTGGAGTGGGGGGGAAGAACTGGCCTTCTTCTGAGGGCCCTCAGCTACCCTGTCATGGCTGTTCTCAAGCTTATGTGATTGGACAGTGTAGTGAGGCTGCTGAGGGTGGTGGTTGTGATGATGTTGGAGGTGAGCGTTGCCTTCAACATTACTGATTTCTGCACGGCCATTACGGTCATAGTGAGGGTGTGGAGCCCCCCAGCGCTGGCCTGGTTGAGATCCCCGAGCTTGGACTTCATCCTGATGGGCGAAGGCATGGGAGTGGGTTCCCCTTTCGCCACCTCTTTGTTGGTGTTGCTGTGTCATCCTTGCACCTTGATCCTGAAAGTTGTTGTAGTTGCTTCGCCCACCCATGTAATGGTGAGGGGGGTGGCTGCTGCCCGGCACATTAGCAGGCGGTGGCGTCTGGTTGGACGGGCCAGAGCTTGTATTGGACTGCTTGATGGGTCCCATTCCAGCCTCTCGTATCCGATGCGGAGGAGTGTCACTCCTGAATCCATGAAGATGACACACATGGAATTATGTAATTGTCAGTTAGCACATTGAAGCCTGACCTAAAGGTGTAGTTAATGCATCTCAGGAGATGGCCATTTTTCCATATATACTTAAAATGACATCACAGTTGCTCAGGGCCCAGGTAAAGATCAATCACGCCTTAAATTGCAAATGTTGCATGACCAAACCCAGAGAAGAAATGGGCCGTGATGGATTGTTACCTGAGCAAATGTAATGTCATGTTCAGTTGATAGCAAATGGCAAAATGATAATAATGACTGCCCCTTGAGATGGGATAAAATGGAAGGATTTTGTTCACTCGTATTCTGCAAATGCAATATTAATAAGAATACCACATTAAGGCTAGTGGGGCCATATAAAATCAATTATGGTAAGATAACATCTTGGTTGACGTGTATAAGAATCCAACAAAGCATAAAACTTTTAAATAGCAATAAGCTTTAATGTGTCCCCATACCTGGACCCTTTGGTCACATCCTCTTCCTCTGACATCTGCCTCTGCCTCAGAGGGGGATTTATCCCGCATCCTTCTCCTCCGCCCGGAAAGACCTCAGGCCCCCAGGCCAGCTTAGTATCATTAGGGGGAGTACCACGATGAGGGTGCCCTGGATGCTGTTGTTGTCGGTCAAAGGGGTCGGAGCCAGATCCCCCTGAATCGGACCGCTCACGCCCCATTAGACCTGATGATTGTGTGTGTGTTTTTTTTAATGACATAACTCGAATGATCCAAATAGATACTGTATATTTGAAATGATTACAAACTTATTCTTACCTGATGGGTGCATTCCAGTTGAGTAGAAATCCACAGGTGGGCGGCCCTGCATCATGCGTGGGTCCATGTAGGACATCATCATCCAACGGGGGTCAAAATTCATTGGAAGGGGACGAACTAAGTTGCCGGGTTGATACAGTGGTCCACCCTGCTTAGGTCCAGGTCCCGGCTGGGGTGTTGAAACTGGAGAAGGACCCTGCGGTGCTTGGGGTTGGGGGGCAAGCTGGCTTTGGGATGCCTGGCCATGCTGTTGTTGCCACTGCTGTTGCTGCTGCTGCTTCAATAGCTGCTCCTAACAACACGAAGAGAAGGATAGTTTGAGGATAAGAACATTCGCTTGTTTACTGTAACTTATATTCATTAAATTGATGTTTCATCTCTAGCATATGACAATATACGGTACATATTTAGTAGATATCAGTAATAATCATTGCCATTGTCATTTCTTACCTGCTGCTGCCTCTGAAAACGAGGTGGAAGGGACTTTTGGTACTTTGAGTAACCCTGGCCCGGAGGAACGATTACTTGACGGCTCGATCCTCCACCAAGATTCTCAGTCTTCACTGCTTCCGTCCCTCTTTCACCTCCACTTCCTGTTCGTATGTGAGGAGTGCAGACAGTCTCCTCTTTATCTACTGGTGAAGGTACTTCCAACGTAGGAGGCTGTGGCTGTGACACAGCTGGCTGAGCACAATGCTGGGCATCTGAAAGGCAAAGATAATTGATTGTATATATGTAGGTTTGAAATCAAACAAAGTACACAGAGTAGTCATTACCATCTGCGAACATACCTGTGTTTGACTCATAGCTGCTGTTGCTGCTTGCCCTCTTCCTGTCACCAACACCAAGACCTGTGCCCGACTGGGCAGGCAACACGGGAGGTTCTTCGGGGTCGACGCATGGTGAAGGTGGCTGGCTAATGTTGGGAGACGACGCAGAGGCAGACAAAGATGGACTCGGGCTGCCGGCTGTGGCCGCCACAGAATTTCCATCAAGGCTGGGTGTTTTACTGCCGCCGCTTCCTCCGACGTTGCCGCTTTGTTGCTGCTGCTGCTTCTCATCCAGCCTCTTCAACTTTTCTGCGCAGGCTGCACGTCTCTCCTCCTCCATCCGACGTTCCTCCTCCTCACGGCGTCGCCGGGCTCGCTCCACAGCGGCTGAGATCTCAGTGGAAGATTGCTTCCTGCGCTGACGCCATGTCTCATCCTCATCGTCCCCAGGGACTCCATGGACCAGCAAACCAGGCTGGGGAGGAGGGGTGGGGCCTCCTGCTGTTGCTTGATGCTGGGTGTGGCCTACTTTTCCAGAGCCCAATGATGCATTCTGGTTGTGAGACCGGTCCTGAACAAAGGGAGTTATAATTATTGTCATCATCATACTAAGTAGCTTCAATTCTTGTTAGGATGCTGGGATGCTGGCAGTTGTGCAGAGATTTTTTTTTGTTATGACCGAAGAATAAAATATACAGAGAAAAAAAAACAAAAAAACACCAAAAGGCAAACTCTGCTTATGAATGACTTCTGTGGCCCATTGGTGAGAAACGGTGGACTTTATGTCTAAAGGCCCTGTCAAGGTGTCTACCTGTCGGTAAAAGGAGTGAGGCCCTTGTCCGACGAGTGGCCCAGGTGGGGGGGAGGGCTGCTCCCGGTGACCACCCAGTCCATGCCTGCGCCCCTGTATACAGGTAGACACCATCAGCCGTACTCCACCACAATAGTCTAGCCTTATAAAGCGTAGATATACACCAACACCTCCACAAGCCTGTGTGGTATGTTGGGCATCTGCCTTTTAAACTGTGCCTGGGCCAACTAATAACTACACACTATTTAAATTGATCGAACACAACGTGCCTTTATGAGACCGCACATCTCTGCCGAACCCTACAACGCCCTAACAATAATATGTAAGTTACCTGGTAATTGGAAGGTGCTCCTTGACTACCGTCAGCCCATCCTGGCTTGATGGAGGCATCGTCAGTGTTGGAGGGAGGGCTGTGGCGGTTATCTCCGCTGCTGTCTGAGGCTCGAGAGCATGAGGTTGCAGAAGCGGATTCTTGAGATTTCTGCTGCTCACTAAAATAGTTATTTTAAAATGAGTGTAAAACAACAATGACAAGAAACTTGTTTATTGGTCAGAGACTGACTTTGAGTCATTCTTGCTCTCGGTTGCATCCTCTTCCCCCTCCTCATCTCCTTCGTCATCACTGAACTTCAACTTTGCAGAGTAATCAATCTCCTCATGTGCCCCTGTTAAACCAAAAGAGGACAAATAATCATTTAATGAAGCCCTTTGAAAACTTAACCTAGATTTAAGTATCCAAACTCAATGATTGTTGAATTTTTGTCACCAAATAATACATGCATGTATAATTCAAATAAAATGGTTTACATTAGATACGTTTAAACCTATTCGCAGTTTCGAAAATCTCAATTAAAAACATCTGTTGAGATTATTACGAATGCGCAAAGTCAGACCTGCCCAGCCTTCATCTCCATCGTGGTCAAGCTCGTCGAGCTCCTTGAGGTCATCCTGCTTTAGGATGGAAGGTCGCTTGACCACCTCTCCACCTGCATCTCGCGAGAGAAGCTGAGGCCTGCTGTCTGGACCGGCCTGCGACCGAGCGAACCTGAAAAAGGTGGAACAGCGTTAACAGGAGTAAGAAATGGGTTATGTGGCATCGTCTACGTTGTTTTTTGGTGAACAGACAGGCTGTTCATCCTTATCAGGATTCATTTCAACCTAAAAGTGCAAAAGTCTCAGAGAGTTGAAGGTATGGTGATGTGAATTTACTACAGAATGTGTACTTATGTGTTTAATTAAAATGCACCAAATTGAAGTCTTGAATTCAAGAGATTTACTGTTCTATGTATAGTTGTACCATACAATGAAATTCTTATTCTGTTCACTTAACTGAGCAGCAGACGACGCCAAGAAATAGCTAATATGCCTGCCGCCATGGCGTCTGACACAAAGTTTCCTTCTGAGCTCTGGAGGTACATTTTAACTTTTCAAAGCATTACTACATAATTGAAAAGTGCATACCTTGGAGCTGGACCTTCACCAGGTGGTGTAAACCTGTAAGGCCCTTGAGGACCATAGTTTGCCGGGAAGGGTAAATATGGTGGATACATCTAGGAGGGGATAACACATCCACACGTAAAACTTAGTTGGAGAATTACATTTGCGCAAACTTTAAAGAATTAAAAAACAAACTCACGAATGGAGGCATGATCCCTCGGAATTGGGGAAACCCAGGCCCCACAGGGGGCTGAGGCAGGGGTAAAGCGGGACTGCCTGCGGGAGGGTTCCTAGGTGGCAAGTGGGACTGCGAGTTTTGAGGCGGGACCCCGGCTGCCCCGTCCATCAGCAAAGCCCCGCCGCTGCCACCCTCTGCCGCCCCCTCCCCAGAGAGGGTGGGTGCCAGACCTCGGCCCCCACCGTCCCGCCAGCTTGTAACGTCTACAAATGACACAGAAATTAAATGACCGATTCTGTGTACTTCAAACACACATTTCTTTCCTATGAAAGAAATGTGTGTTTTCAGCTTATTACTTGAGTTAGGGTTAAGGTTTGTGTGCTTTCTGCAATGTTCTGCATTACTCAAAAACAATGTATCCATCTGAGAATAAAGAATCAGAACTCACTCTGGGGGCGGAGGCTTGGTCCGGGCCCATACCACTGATCTGCAGTGCCCTGTTCTCTGCCAGGTTTGTCCTGGTCGCCAGCCGCCTGCAGGGTGGGAAATTCCTCGCGAGAGAATGGCGACGGTAGGTTTGATCCCTTTCCACCTGCAAAAGAAATGTCAACAGGAATTTGTCTTTTCATAAAAACTTCACTGTGAGAAAAAGGGCTCATTCTTATTAGCATGTGTGAAGACCCACCATCCCCTGGTACTCCATGTGTAACACTGGCCTGTGCCCAGGACCTTGCCCCTACGGCCTGTGTTGAAGCTGGGGCCATAGCCTGAGCAGGAATGACAGAAATAAAAAAATAAGATATGCGACTACTGCGATTTTTTACAAGCTAAAATGGCATCATTTATTAATATTATGACGCATTTATCTTACTGTGACCGTTGGCACCTCCGAAGCTGGCGGGGTTCTCGGACGGGTCGGTGCAGGCGTCTGTGAAGCCACAGGCTGCTGCGGTTCCTGCTGCGGTGCTGACAATGCATCGGTACTGAAAAAGTACACACATACATCAATATGTAAACTTCTGTAAGAGAAAAGTACGATTCGAGTACAATTTGTCATATGCTATTTACTTAATACACTACACAAGCACCATTTACCTCTTTGGGTCCGCTTGATCCTGTTTGCTTGCCCATCCTGTGCCGTCTTTGGGAACGAGTGAGACGTTGGGATCGTTGCCTTTATTCTCTGCCTTCAGACTTGGCAAATTGGCAGGGGGTGGCATACGCCGGGCAGAGGCAACTTTACCGAGAGACTGCAAGCCATGGCGGGGGGGAACTGATCAGACAAAGGAGAGTATAAGTCAGGGAACCAGAAATCACATCAATGACATTTCTCACATCAATATGAGATTACTCTTATTCCTCATCATTCTCATACTTTTATTCACTATTTTTGCCAAAGAATGGCACACACCTGGTAGGGTGAGAACTAAGTGATCGTGCGTTGTAGAACTTTTGACATGTTACTATCTTGGTCAAATTTCAGCTCCCTTGTGTCTTCTTTCTTTACCTTCCATTTGATGTGAAACCCTTTAATAAAGGATTGGACAAAATACTGCGCAAGGGTTAATTGCCCTCAGAGAACTGAAATTTGGGAGTTCTAGCTGAAGATCAAACTTCTTAATTTCGTGAGCACTTGATAGTCATTTAAAAAGTTGCGTAATGAGTGAAACTGGTTTGCAAGCAGGAAAAAACGTTGTTATTGAAAAGTGAAGCTTTGTCGATTCCATTAGCCATTTTGGCCAGGGGGATTTGGGGGGGGGGACATCACAACATCACATAGATTTACTATGTTGGAAGGGAAATAGCAAAATCCTAAATAAAACATACACTTCAGGGACTAAGCGCAATAAACAGACTGTTTACAAGCAACCCTACGGATCAGCTCACATGACGAACCTTCCATTATTCACAATTATGGCCTATGCGGCAATAACTGTGCTGCAGCCTGGGGAATATAGAAGCTTGAAACGTAAGCATAAATACATGCACGGAATAGGAAGGGAAACAACAATTACAATTAAAATAAAATATGTGATCGGGGAATTCCTAAAAGTATTTATATTAAAACATTTTAAACAAGGTTTTTCTTTTTTTTCACTTGTGTGTAAAGTAACATTAAAAATGCGCCTTGAGGTGCAAGTGTGACGCAAATTACTCTTGCAGTACGCCATTATTGTAACTTGTGACACAGGTCACGTCCAACCCAGCGCTAAGCATAGGATCGGACACAAATCAAGATACTCACCAATAGGCTTTTGTGTTTCAAGGCTCTTTCCTTTGTATGTATCAAACAGGTTGAGAGACGCATACTTGGTTTTGCCTTCCTTCCCCTTTGCAGTTTGCCCAGAGCGCTCTGACATTGCGCTGTCCGCTCATCGAGTATGGTGAGCCCTGAGACTGTGGGATGCAGATGGCAATAGGTTACATTAGAAACACCAAGACACTGTTCACCACTGGCAATACTTATATCATTCCAAATGGGCCACGTTACAATGTGGAAAGGATGCTCTTTTTTAATACGTTTAAAAAATACACACTGCCTCTTGCTGTTGGCTTCCCATCACATGTGGCTCAGCTAAGAACCCGTCTCACCTATTTTCCGGGTTTGGTCATGTGACATTTATAAGGTGAGCCCCGACAGAAACCTTTGACGAAAACTTGTGTAAAGCACACACTGACATTATACGTTTTATGAAAAGTCTTATTACGTCTCATTTTGCAACACGGGGAGAAATCACCGCACAACCCTAAATGTCTTGGAAAGACAGCCATCTTTAAATGTGTGCGTGAAGAACTGGCAGCACCCTGAGCCAGGTGAATTGAGTCCAAAATGTACGGTTTCAAAACGCACACAGCTAGAGACCTAAAAACGGGGAAAGCTCACCTTAGATAGTGTACAAAACTTCAAGTTGGGAAACAAAATTGAGTTCAGGTTCACTTTTTAGTAGATTCCTAAATAACAGACTAAAACACTGTTGATTCTCATAAAACTGGCACTCAGTCTTAGCAACATGCATCTGATGTCTAAACTTCAAATAATGATTTCTTTTCGCATATGCATGACAAAGCACATTGATTCAGTTATAGTTAAGATAGTGCTATTGGTAAAACAGGTTGCCACTCCCAAAACTGCTTGTTACTTGTCCTACACTTTATTTAACATATGGACTGACTGGTTCAGTCAAATATGGAGAGGCTAACCTTGCGCCTAGAGTAAGCGCCGAAAATTTGAGCACATGTATCGAGAATGGATGGATGTTGACAGACATAACAATACACATGTGCACATTTCTTTAGCCTCTGCAAGAAACAACTAATTATTCAGGATCTCATTGAGCCACTTAGTTGTGCAACGCTTCTATATGTGTTTGTATGACTACTTTACATCCCACGGTAATAACCAAAGCAAAAGCAAGCACACCAGGAAAGCACATGGCCTGGAAAAAAAATCCCATTATTTTCAGAAGATTATTTGCACTACGAAAATTAGGAGTGAAAGCCAAGGCACCGATGTTGATTAATTCAACTCAGTGATAGCTACAAGATTATTGAAAATATAAACCTGTCAAATATATATTTAACATACCAGGGTAGGCAACTATGTTGGAATAGCATTCCTGAGCAACTAAGAATGCGAACAGCGAAAAATAAAGCATACCAACATCTGTTTGCGGCACTTAAATGTATACAACTTTGCCCACAAATATCCCGATGCTGCGTATGGTGTTTGCACTATGGAACACAAAAACAAACAACACCGCCGATGGTGCCGCTGAATGCATGCACCGTGTGTAAATGGCCAGATGAGATTAGAAAATTAGGTCGTGGACGACTGGTCAACTATATGGGATTAAAGGGGCCAGCAGCCTCGCAATACAAAGCCTTGGACTATCTGTAGCATCGAGGCCTTTACCCATCAGTGCTCTGGAGATGTTACCACGACACGGCTGTCAATGCAGCACAGAATAGCGCTGCTAAAATTCAAAACACCTAATATGCCCTCCAAATCGATAACGCTTTTTTGATCGATTGCGATTTAGTCGTAGCATTGATGCTAACCGGAGCTAACTGGCAGGCCATCCATGTTCGCACTGGGAGGGGGACTGCGTTGATGTTTCGTAACGCATTTCAACACATGTGGTAACACTTCGAGCAGTTCCTATCGGTCAAGTGTCCTTTCTTGCAAATCACACGTTAACCGGTGACCACGAGCTTCTCCAGTCGTTATTTCAGACACATAACGCTTATAATTCCGGCAGACATAAGGGAACGGAACAAAATGGCGCTGGACACAGAGGCCCGGTTGATTTTACCGTTAACATTTAGCGACACCGGTTTGCGAGTAAAATTAAATAAACACACTTAAACTGTTCATAAACGCATATGTAAACAATACTACTCTTATTTCCAAACGTTGATATACTCTCAATCCGGTTGTGAAATACATATAAGCGCATATCGAGCTGAAACTGACAGAACGACCTGCTACACGGGTTAGCATTATGTACAAACATTAAACTGAAATCAAATATGGTCAGACGATTGATAAAAGCACTTGTAACGTGCACCGGGATCAAATCGAGTCCCGTGCTTGACTTCCACGACATTTGCTTGCAAAACAAAACGCATACATCCATTAGCAAGCGATGCTAAACAAGCTAGAAACAACCAAGACTATCCCTCTCCGAAAAGAAAAACATTCAAGACTGCTCCTTCACAAAATTCCATTGCTGCTCTGTTTCAACAGCGTATTTAATTTCTACTCAAAGATTTATCTCTCTTTATAATATGACAATATTTTAAGACCATTTCCAGTTACTGACCTGGTCTTATCCCGACTTGTCTCGAGGTTGATTCGCAGAATGAGGTTAGATTAGCTTGGCTAGCACAGTGACCTAGCTAGCGAAGCAACGTTATTGCCCCCGCATAGTCAAACACCCCCCCTCCCCCCAACAGCATTTTCGTCACAGATGTGAGTGGATAAATACAAAGAAACTGCTGCTTACTTGTACTCCCCTTCTTTATCCCGAAAACAAATGAAAAGGGGGACCGAGGGGGAAGAATAGTGTAAATCCAAGCGTCACCTAAAAAGCCGTCATAGGCTACTGGGTAATTTCTTGAGATGGGAACAGTTTGGGTCCGGAGGGGGGATTTAAAAAAAAAAAAATTCAGTACACGAATCTCGGTTGTTAAAAATAGAAAGCGAAGATGTTTTTATAATCGCGAATCATAACAATGGAAAATGTTTTGTTTTGTACACGACATGGGAAAATGTTGAAAGGATGCCAAGAGAAAGAGTCTAAAATGTCGAAATGATGCCAAGAGAAAATTAGTCTATAGGCCTACTGAGGGTATTCCAGGTCATATTCAATTTTTCAGACAAAAAAGAACACAAATATGGCCTTTTTTTTGGTCATATATTATATTAGGGCAGGGTTATTTTAGTTTGATTACTTCCACTGGCAGCACAA
This sequence comes from Hippichthys cyanospilos, assembly GCF_059441005.1. Lineage (NCBI taxonomy): Eukaryota > Metazoa > Chordata > Actinopteri > Syngnathiformes > Syngnathidae > Hippichthys > Hippichthys cyanospilos. The sequence goes on along the minus strand of NC_142389.1, from coordinate 2,560,280 downwards.
GCCAGAATAAAAACACAAGGGCAACATTAACCTTTAAAGTTGTCCCTTTAAAAATGTAACCAAAACACTGATGTTCAAAACTTTGCACCACATGACGCAATGGATTCATTTAGTATTTCCTAAAATAACGAGGGATGATACATAACAGAAGCAGATGAATGTTACTATTTTGCCAACAATTTATTATTTCTGTTGATCAGAGAAGTGTTGTCAAGGAGTCTATTTGAACGGGTGCAAATCCAAAAATAAAGACGAAAAATTGTAAAAACAAACTCCCCACACAGTAATTGCATCATAAGTAGGCGTGGCTTCCAGTGCTCTTTCACCCACAGGTATGCACTTTTAAAATCACGTATATAGTCATGAGTTGGAAAAAAAAAACTCAAGACAAAATTCCAAATTACACTACATTCATCAAAAGGTCATGAACATTAGTTTGCAATTTGTAGAAGAAACTGTTCCCATCGAATTGAATGCATGACATATTACAGTCGAAATGCAAGTACATTGCAAGCTACATACTCTAGTCTAGACACCAGTAACATGGATAAAACTCCAAAAAATTAAGCAACATTAAAGCTTTGTTTAATCCTACTGAACTCCAAACACAGTTGGAAAATGACATACAGATGTGGTAGGAGCAATGACAACCAAATAAAAAGTGGTTGTTTTCCACATGTACAGCTTGCACATACCTTTTTGGGTTTTGGGTCAACCCAAGAGCAACAATCTTTTATAAAAATGAACCTGTCTTAAAGACCATTTTTGCACAATTAAAGATAGAATCAAGATTAAGGAAAAACAATTAAAAGTCCATGGTGCAGAAGTTCACATTTTAGATACGTCCTCTAAAAATGTCACTTTTGTTCCTTCCTGAGAAAGTGTTTCCGTTTTTCCTCCGGTGGTCAAACTGAGGGGAAAAAAAGTCACGTTTAGATTTTTCTTTGCTTTTCATCTGTATTTTCCATCCATCATGAATAGAAAAATTAGCTTATGTGTATGAAGATCCAACAGATATACACAAAATCTTACTCTTCCCATACTATAAAGCAAATTCGCCTGATAATTTGGGGAGATTTGGAATGACAGATTTTTAGCGCGTAAAAGTCTAACCTCACCTCCGATTTCATGTGCATTACCGGCCTCCATACAGGTGGATTTTGGCAAAGGAGACGGTCTCATAGTAGTCTTTCTGGCCCTTCTCATAGATGACAAAGATGTGCTTCCGATCATTCACAGAGCCACTATCCAGCGACGTGATGCAGGAGTATCCACTTGGGCCAGGCCAAATCTGCAGAGCCTCTTTCGCCCAGGAGTTACCATCATCCACTGACCAGCGTAGTGTAAGGTTAATTCCTGTGGGGAACATTTTAGTTAGCCACAAATGAACAGCAAAAATTTGGTAAAAACAGAAAAGAAAAACTGTAATAATTATCTGAGTTTGCACAGGCACAGTAAAGTGACAAATGTTTTGAGAAGAAAAACAGTGCACACATACATTCACGACTTGTGTGTCCCAAGTTTTATCAATTAAAAATGATTTTAAATGTACGTGGTGAGTTCAATCTGACCTAAAAACGGTACATCCCCAAATTCATTAAAACTGCCCATATTTCGTGGATTTATATTTTGATGAATTGGTATCTTTTAGATTGTGACTGTTTGATGACCAATTCAGAATGTGCCCAGTTCATTGGCGATACCGATGAGTCAAAAAGCTGCAGAAAAATAATGAATAACTTAAAAAAAAATCTTTTATAATATGTTTTTTGCAGCCCTAATAATCTGAACACGATATTATGTCTTTACAGAATCCAGACATTCATTTACAGTTACTAATTTGCACTTTTTTTTCAAATATTAGCGTAAAAGAGGGTCTCATTTAAAACTATTAGACGTTAGCATACATAGCTAGGTTAGCATACATAGCTAGGTAGCCATAAAACACAGAGACAGTTTAAAAAAAACAGAATCAAAAATAAATTCAAAACACCAGATAGAAATGCTTGCATGAAATTATTATTAATCATTTTGGGCTTAACATTCTGTTTTAATGTTTAAAACAAATCCAGCTAACTTCAATACTTTCATAGAAATTCGAATTGATTTTACGCATTAGAAACTACCGCTTTGGAGACTAAATATTTTTCATGGCACAAAGGTGTAAAGGATGTACTGGCCCCTTACTGTGTTGTGCATTGGATGGGTTGGTGAAGAAGAGCACCCCGTCTTTCTGGAAGGCCCCAGCTGCTACGACGGGATCCACAAGTTCGTAGTCAAAGTACAGGTCGTCTATGGGCAGGGACAGTCCACCATCCCGGCTTCGCACCACCATGCGACACCTGCAGTGGTAGTTGTTCTGGTTTCGGACATTGATGACAATGCTTCCGTCGGGCATTTCAAACGGCTGCAAAAAAGCAGAAGATTAAAAGCTAGTGTATCTATTTGGTTAATAGTCGTAGATGTTAGTCTACACCTCCAGCAAGCATGAACATAGTCTTGGAAAAGATGAAGGCCAAACGGCAACATAACTGTTTGTTGTCATAACACTTTACGAGGGGGATGTTATTTATTTATTTGATTTTTTTATGGTTCAATGGGAACTCATGTAACTTTTATGGGTGATTCATTTGACTCGGGGTTATGTTTCCAAGATGTGCATTTCAAGCATGGCCTATTGTACCCTTACATGAACATTTGTTGGCGTGTACAACTGAAAACACCAGATGCTACATTGTTCTGCTGACACAATCAACACACAATGTCTGAACTTTGTTATCCTACTATAACTAATCACGAACAAGGTTGACTAAGGTGAACATAAGCGGGTCGGGATGGTGAAACTGAGGGACCGCAATTCACACCTTGGGGGGTATTGTTCCCCCCCCCCCCGAGAGGTTGGGGACATGGAATCTGAGCCTCCATTGCGAAGGTCAGAGTTGAAGCTAGAACGGTATTGATTGATGTGGCAGCAACCAGAGGAGCTGCTGGAGAACACCGACGGTGGAAGGCGGCTGTCAAGCCTTTCAGCTAGCTTCTCAATGTACCAGTCGGTCGACATTCCAAATTCTCAATGGGCTTACTGAATACAAAAAAAGCTAAAGTGTTTGAAGCTTAGCAACTTCAGCTCCAGTTGGCTTTATTTCACACACTTTCTGTTCCTTGCAAGTGGTTTGATTTTGTATTGGTGTGACCTTGACCTTAGTGGCCGTGTAGCTGAAGAAGAGTTGAACAAGTAGTTCCAATCTAATTGATATCGAAATGGAGGAGAATGCAACGCTCGATTTTGTTAAAAAAAAAAACAAAACGTCATCCTATTTGGTAGATCAGAGGTCAAATTAAGCGGTTTTGCATCGCTTTTTATGATGCAAACTTTGGACTTGGGAAAAAAAAACCACACAACAACAACCAATCTTAGGCTCATAATTTGAAAGTTGTGGCACTCATAAGTCAAACTGACTCCAGAACAATCAAGCAGTGCAAAAACTGGATCTTCTGTACAGTACCTGGCACTCATCAGGATTAAAATCCAGTGGCCTTTTCTTCTGGTTGTAAGGGATGCTTTTCAGCGCTGCACCGTTGAACCAAGTTTGTCCATGGTCATCACTCAGGATGCAGAAAACACCATCGCCTTCCAACGTTCCATGACCGCACACCACCAACCTTCCTGGTTTAGGCTCAAAGCGTTTCTGTTGGGGGGGTGTGATAAAAAGACAAATGAATAAATCAAGACCAATAATGCTCGTTTTTTTTTCGTTATGTTGAATAGGTAAATAATATTTTTTCTGTTAATCATTTATATTCCATCCATCCATGTCACAGATGTTCAAGAAGCAAAACTAATAAACACGCCGTGAAAAATACTTCCGATTATAGCTCATCTTTTTTCACAGCTGCCTCGTGTTTTCTCACCTGGATGCCGGAACCTGGTCCAGGAGCAAAATTCTTAACTCCAAGCTGGACCGAGAGATTTCTGGGCAAACTCCAGCTCAGGCCGTCATCCTTGCTTTCTACCATCATGGTACTGGCAGGTTCACAATTGTACAGGTGGAAACAGGAAGTGTAGATCAGAATAACCAAGCCGACTTCCTGGTCTACCACCACTGAGCCCAAGTTCAGGCCGTCTTTGGCAAGTCCATCATCGACAATGAAACTGGTCGGTGACCATGTGGACCCTGGTGCGATGAAGGAGAAGATTATCTTAGACGACGGACAAAAAGATCCTTGAACGTTTGATTGTTCATTGCTTTTGCAAAACAAAAATGAAATTGTGAAAAAAAAGATTGTAGTTAACATCAAGGACATCATGCAGTAATCATATTGTCCTAACAAGTTCACTAATTATGTTGCATATGTCTCACATATGTTTAAGGCCTAAATTTAAAAGTAATTCATCAGTTCATACATGCATTTTTGCATATTTTTTAAAACCTCTTGCTTGGTTTTAAGTTAAACATATACCAAAGGACAAAGTACCATAAAACAATAAACGGTTACGCCAGTAATTCTTATCTTTGTCATTGTAAGCGTTAAGGGAGTGAAAAATAATTGATTTGATCCCTTTTATGTTTTTTTTTTAAAGCCCATGACATAGGTCTTAACAAAACTCTAGTGGCCAGGCCCCACCCTTTTCTTTGAGATGACTCTGGACCCAAAGAGACTGTGCTCATGTGTCATGTCATGGGTTTTTGTTTAGGTTGCTTGTTGTCAGGTGAGAGTGCGTGTGTGTGTGTGTGTGTGGGGGGGGGGGGGGGGGGGGGCAAACTTTGTCTTAATCTGATGACAATTTAGCAGGTGGATTTATGTGGGTCGCATTACCTTTGTCAGTTGATCTCCGCATCGCAATGAACTTGGCTCCAACATCGCTGGATGAAGACTTCCTGCCCTCTGCAAAAGCTAGCAGACTTCCCATGGGGGTGAAGGTGATCAGAGGTATCCTGTAGGTGTCCACCTCTCCTTGCACCCCACTCACCCATAGCAGCTGTTCCTCAAACAGAAGGGGTTTGATCTGGACCAAGAGAGCACAACATCTTTGAAATCTTTATGTGAGCTGGGAGGTAAAAGATCACACATGCACTGGGGTATAAAGTCACACTTTCGCCAATAACATCAATTATGTAAAAAATACGAGGTCGTCATGGACACATAGTCTTTTGCCAACTAGCTAGTGCAGAACTTTAGTATATAGCAGTCATAATTACGACCAATATTCAAATATCTATGTGTGTGTGTGTGTGTGGATGATAGTAACAGCGCTTGTTGCTGCTACGTGGACATTTTTAATGCGCGCAGTTGAATTAAGCAAAAAAACAAAACAAAAAAAAAAAAAAACAACAACAACGGCTTGAGTTAAATGCGCCACAATTGTACTAGCTGACGATTGCGTTCAAAAAAGTAAAGGTCGTTGTTTTACCGTGACAGAGCCGATGATGACAGCGGGAAGTAGTAGTACTACTGTCGCTACCACACTTCCTGTTTTAAAGTTCCATCCGCGTACGAGAGCCATTTCTTCTGCTTGGGCACAGAATGAATATGAAACGAGCACTTCTTCAAAACATAAGAGCAAAAAAAGAGAACCTAAAAAAACGGCGTTCAGCAGATCCACATTGCGACCCTGAATCAGCTTGAAAGTATTGGCTCATGTGACCAAGGTGGGCGGTCACATGAGCCAAGCGTCAGCCCAAAACCGGAAATAGAACATGGACTATATTAATAATAATAATAATAATAATAATAGTAATAATAATAATAATAATGATAATACCAATCTGGAATGTCTGATTGTTCGATAAAGCCTTGCAAAGATAGACATTGTTAAATAATTTTTTAAAAATGTAATTTTATTATTGATGGCAGGTGGTACATGATAGATTCTCGTTTTGTGCGTGTGTGGTTTTTCTAAAGTAAAGGGATGTTTTTGTAAAGTAAAACAGGTCTGGTTCTATGAATGATGGGGGGTTTGTGACAGAATGGGTATGGGTTCTTGTGATTTTTTTTTTTTTTTTACCACACGATGGCAGTAACTGACCTAAAAACACAAAGACCCCAAATTCGACACCATAGGCGAATACTTGATACAAAACTGTATAGTTCAGGAATACGTAAAAATCCGCAATTCCTTTGAGCAAATATGATAAAAATAATAAAAATCCAAATAATATGACAAAAAGATGAAGAGCGATAAGAAAAAGACAATTGTCTTGTGAATAAATAACCAAAACATACTCCAGGTGCTTCATGCAGTCATTGAATTTTCATCTTAATATTTCATGTTTACTCTTGTCATTACAAAACTCAAAATCTACATTTCTATACACAATGTTGAAAGTTTTATTTCCAAGCCATTACGATCATGTATAAATGAAATAGATACAAAAAATAAAAACTTTAAAGGGTTTAATTACCAAAGAGTGAAATTTTTGTGAGAATCTTTTAAAATAAACCTGAAATGTGTCAGACAAAACTAGACTTCAACATTCCTGAGGAAAGTTTTAACAATGTAACTGTAAAAATAAAAGCTAAACCAAACAGAAGCTCAAACATTTACCCTTTGATAAATACAAGCCAGTGCGCCTACGTTTGAGAAGAAAATGTGGCTTCTGATTTGAAAGCACGTCTGGAGTTTAAATTTGAAGAAAACATTTAGCTACTTATTTCATTTTTGTCGTTCTTGGAGTTCGAAGCAAAAAATAATGTGAGTCCTCCGCATCTGATTGCCTTTTTTTGTGATGCCTTTTGGCGGCCATATTTGATTTGAATACATATCCATGTGCCACATACACAGCTAGTCAGCTTGCATTATAAATACCCAACCACTAGTTTTGTCCAACATCAGCAACAAACATATTTTGAGATTGTCTCCATTCTCTTTGTGACAATTTTGTCTCCAGGATGAGACAATGCATCACATTCTTAAACAAACTAATTTCAACAAGACTTTAAATTGGTTGTGTAAGGCAGTGGTTCTCAAAGTGCGGTCCGCGGACCCCTGAGGGTCCATGGTCTGAATGCAGGGGGTCCATGAAAAACTTTGGGTTATATTTGTGTTAATTTTATTTTATTATGAGTGTCTTCATGACCCTTCAATAAAGCAGTCAATTCAATCAGTTTAATATATTTTTAAAAATGCAACGAAAATTTTGAAATTTGTTAAATAAACCCAACGTAATCCACGTCGTTATCTAAGAAGTTTGAGAACCAGGTATACATTTTTATGCCTTGGTTATTTTGATGAAAACTTTCTCTTAAACACATGAGAAGGGTTTCAAATTGTGTTACTTTAAAGTAAAGTGGGTTCCACACTTTCCCATTGAACGTAATGTTATGTTGAGCAGCATTCCAGTAGTCATGAGGCTGTGCTGAGCTGAGTCACACGATAGAGAAAGAGAGAGAGAGAGCAAGAGAGGGAAGCTGATCGCTGGATCCAAGTGTGAAAGTTACATTTACGGTGCACGCCTCAGTCTGACTCAATTTATATCTATCTGGCAACAGCCGCTAAAATGGAACGAAAGAAATCATTTGAGCTTTGTTGACGCGAAGAAGCGTGAGCAGGTGAGTAGATTTTAGTGGGTTTGATTTCTCTAAACCGGATCTCATTTCATAGTAGCTTTACATTTGACAAATGGATTCAGCTTCTATTTTTACTAAAACACTTTAGAAGAAATAGATGGACAAATGCAGTTGTGTTCTTTCTCTTTCTTTCGCTGAACTTTCCACTTGTGCAATTGTGGACATTGTTTTGTAAAAGTGGAAGCAGTCTTTGTGTGTGTAACTTGTGTTTTAGTGTAAATGTCAGCGGGGTGGAAAGCAAATATATTTAGAATGTTAAACAAAGGGCAATCAAGAGACGCACTTTGAATGATGATAGCATATTGTGACATGACACTTGAGTGTTAAAATGTGGCCGGCGACACCATAGGTGTCAAACTCAAGGCCCGGGGGCCAGATCCAGCCCGCCACATCATTTTATCTGGCCCATGAAATGCCGGTTTCTGGCTAAAATACCAAATTTGCAAATTGTCTTGACTTTTTCCATTTTTTGGGGGGGTGAGCATTTTTTTTTCCCCAAGCTCTCTTTTAAACAGTTTTTACTGGCCCCTGATTTCAAAACTATTTAAATTCACAGCTATACCAGCCCTCACACAGAAAGTATAACAACAATGCGGCACATGATAATTATAAAGTTGACACGCCAAGCCAAAAAAGGAATAGTTGCAGTCTTATCCGATTGCATTTTTGAGACACTTTTGTGAAGTTTCCAAAGAAAAAAAGAAGAAAAAAAACAAAACTACTTTCCTTTTATTTTCCCTGCAAAATAATTTGTTTTAGTTGTCTGATGGAGTATTTTGAAATATTGTGTTATACTTCAACTTCCTTCCTCTTGTCTCATGATGAATACAATTCTTCTTTAGTGTCTCACGCATATTTGCTTTCAACAGTCATGCGCCGATTCGAGGTTTCGTCTGCACGCGATTCGATTTGTTGCAGAAAGATTGCAAAATGATGTGTAGCTGCTGTCACAGGAAGCCATTTGATCTTTCTTTATGTTTACATGGCATGTTTACATTCTATTCTCTTCTATTGTAATACAAAAAGTGAGTTTCCCACATTTTCAACAAAAGATAATCGTTTACACAACCTTGTATTGAACCTCTACTTAAAGAGTAAAAGAAACTCAGCAATTTTTTGGGAGTACGTAACTTACTTTTTATGTTGTGCTAACACAGCATTTTGAACTTATTCTTGTAAAAATGATATCAGTGTATATAATTTACATCTTAATCTGTTGGTTCTCCTCTCAGCAGATGGAGGCCAAAAATGATCAGGATCAGATGGAGGAAAGTGACGTGGCGGAGGCTAACAACAAACCAAAATGGGCAAATGGTAACATGTGATTCATTTTTCACTTATCATACTGTTCATCCCTTTTACATACATGTTTAACATGTACATTTCTCTCCTGCTCCGAGGTCAATGTGTTCTGACGATTCCAAGCTATTCGCTGTTAAACCCCAGTTTTGATCTCTCGATATGCAGCCCCACATTGGAAAGGAAAGGCTTCCAGGTCCCATACATGAACATTTATTGTCTCCCGTGATCAATAAAATATTCACACACATATTGTTTATTGTTTTCTTATAATGTTAGATTCCACTGGAAGACATTGAGGTTCCGCTGCAAACAGCCCTGGATCTTCCTTCAGTCAGAAGATTCATGATTTTCAACTCGTCCCTTTTCCATTTCATTATGGCGCCGGTACGCATGGTCCACTTTCATTGCATTATATTTGGTTTATTTCACAAAAAATAGTCCTGGGCAAGGACTACTACTACTTTTCACACCCACCTCTCGCCTAAAGTTGACAATATATGCCATTGTTAATTTGTCAATTAGATCAAAAGTGTAGAAATCCAGTCCTTGAGGGCCGGTATCCTGCATGTTTTCGAATTGTCTCTCTCAAATGATTGGGATCATTTTCAAGCTCCTGAAGAGCTTGCTAATAATCTAATCAATTAATCAGATGTGTTGGGGAGAGAAAATCTGAAAACTTGCAGGATACCGGCTGTCGAGGACTGGGGTTTGACACCTACGCTTGATTAGAGTGTGCAATGTAGCAAGAACTATAATGTTACTGAAACAAATCCGTTTCCTATGCACTTCCTGCAGTTTCTGTATGTGGTGCTGTGGTGTGCCGTCTTCTCCACTATGCGCCTCTATATGACCCTGGTCAACTACTGGATCCTGGGTCTATGTGTCAGTCTCATCACCATCTTCCTCACCACTGCCATCATCTTCGTTCTCAACCACAACAAAAAGGAGGTAAAAAATAAACATATCCCATTTGATATATACATATAGTATATATGTATATGCACAGTTCAGCAATCGTCTAGATAAGACAATGTGTGAGTATCATGAGGGAGACGGGCACCCCTACAAGAAACGTGATTGGCTCCTGGTGCGACCATTGATCAATGAAGGCAGGAGTGATAATTTTCTCCTGCCAAGAAGTTGTATCTACTCCCAGGAGCCAATCACGTGTCTTGTAGGAGTGCATGTCTCCCTTGTGAAGCTCATATGAAGTGTTAGGTAGCTGCGAAGAGGAAGGAAGGAAGAGTAGGAAAGAGCAGCGTGTTGTAAATCTCTTACCTATATTTTTTTTGTAATAAACTGGAATTTCAGGTGTAAACTCTGATTTTGTCTGCCAGATCAACATGAACTTGGATGTGCGGCTGATCCAGGTGAATGAGACGATGATCAAGCACAAGCTGCTAGTGGCCGTGGCCGACTGGGTGTACAACTGCAAAGGAAGCATGCGGGTTGGTCCTCCTAAATTAAATCAAAGTGTTAAAAACGAACAAGCAAGGTCTTCATATGGTTGCCTGAGTTGACGTTCATATCTACAACCTTTCGACCGTGAGGCAGGTTTTGAAAACTGTTGCTAGGAGAGAAAGAGCTAAATTTAGTTCCACCAAATCTAATTGAAAATTGCAGTTCACATGCACATCAAAAAAAAAAAAAAAATCATTTGCAATATGTAAAATGGGAATGTTTGTTCCTTTCCAACAGCTTTATTTTGTGTATTGGGACATGTCTGCTTGTTTGCGAACGTTGACTGAAACACTGGAGGAGCACAGTTTAGCGGGCGTTGACACTTGGGTGAGTTTTATGTTTACCTGCCCCTCAAACTGGGTCAGCAACATTCATGACTATTTATTTCTGGAAGGGGGAAAAAAACCCAACAACTTTTACATGTTTTTGTGCTGTGGAGAAACTTATGGTGCCACTCTTTCACCAGAGCAAGCTAAAGAAGAAGATGTCCCATCTTGTCATGGTGGCCGAGGTCCCGAACAGTGACACCGAAGAAGGTCACTTGGAGGTGGAGCAAGGTTCAGAGGAGCAGAGGCCTCTGCTAAAAAATGAAGACAAACATTGCACTTCGTCTTCTTCTTCTTCTTCTTCTAAAGTCACGACCAACTACAGTCTCATTCCTGAGGCCTCCTTACCTGCTCAGGTAAGACAAGTGGTTGCACTACAAAAAAACAATATTTTAGTCGAAATGGATCTCTTAAACCTACTTCAACATAGTGTTTTGATGCAAAGATGCCACCAGATGGCAGTATTGTTCTCATAAGAAATAGACACCGCACATAGCAAAGGTCTGCTAATAAATGATTCTTAGAAATCTTTGACTGACTTAAAATTTTATTAAATTCAGATTTTTGGGTCTAAGATTCAATCCAAAATTCGATTCCAAATGATCTTATTGACAATTAATTCTGCTTCAATTCATAGATATGCAAAGAATAATGGCTCCTTTGCGAGAAAGAGTGACGTTTGTTTTTTTACACTCATTAAGTTTTCAATTGTATAGAAATATCCTTTTCCACAAAAAAAAATACACATGCGGAGCACAAATCCTACTCTATATTCTTTATTTTAATTCATTGAAATACTGATCAGGAAGAACGGAGGAGAGTGGTTAGACCGTCCGCCCCAAGTTCAATTTCCGCTCCCACACACAACTTCTCCCACATCCCTGCACAAGATGGTGACAACTCGCTATTTTTATCCACATGAAACTCCACAACCCACTTCAACATAGTTTCTTGGCACCAAGATGCCTCAACAACAATATTCTAATATTCAAGGTTCACTGCACGTGTAATTACGACAACTTCAATGAAAACTTTTTTCTTGTAGACTAAAGCCCACCAGCTGTTGATGACCTACAGTGCTGCCTACGTGAAGCTACTGGTGTCTGATAGGCTGTCTGGTCCGTCACACCATCATCTCCTCCCGCTGAGGAGCCACTGCCCCTCTGCGCCCTTCTGCCTCTGTCAATTCATTCAACTGAAAATTCTCGAATAGCGCAACAGATCGGACGCACAAAAAGTGGAAATAAGTGGACTCATTTATGATGACTGCTTCTGAACCAAATGGTTATTTGTTTGTTTGTTTAAATTATATGTACTAATAAAAAAATAATGATTATATACAGTACATATACTGTATATAATTACATATAATGTACACATGAAATATACGTTTCATAGAAAACCTTTGCAGTAATATTTTCTTTTTTACTCTAATAAACACTGGAAAACACAAAAGCTGTGTTTGGAATCACTTCCTCTCCACTGCCAAGGTCTATTCATATCAGATATAAAAAGTCTACACACCCTTGTCTCAATGCCACGTTTTTGCATTATAACAAGACAAATCCTTAACCTAAAAGTTTTCAACATTAAGTGAACTGTAAAACTCAGAGTATTATACAGTATTTCCTTAATCTTTCAACAATATCCACCACCGCTTCCACCTGTCACTGTTGGAAATGGTTTGTCACCATCATAAATATAGAGCAATGTTTAGAAATAGCAAGAGATTTTTGTGGTTTTTGCTTTTTAAAAATGATTTGAATGAACAAATCGCTTGCACATAGTTGAGCAAAGCAGTCTGGGATGCTTTTGCATTCAAGCAAAACAATGCAATTTAAAAAGTAAGTTTGAAAACATTGTTACCTATATCCTAAGTGTGTACAGTCATTTTAAACGTCAACATTACATAATGCATTACCTTAAATGCACTTCTTGTCCGTCAAGAGCAACTTTTGTGCTTTGAACTTAAGCTTTAGACAGCCTGGAATATTAAAGTTCATCCAAAAATTGGATGAAAGTTTACTAGGCTTGAAGTCAAAGCGTTTAGGTTGTTCCACACCAAATTCATCTAACTATGCCTCGTTTAGCTAATTGGAGCACAACCAGTCTTTGTCCATGATCCAAATGCCAGCTCTGTTGATAGATTCTCCACCTAGACAAAGTTGGCACCCTGTAGGAAAGCGGAGAGGAGCATGCAGAAAGAGGCCAAGTTCAACAATTTCAGAGACGCTGACTCTCCTCGGGAGGCTAAACGGCCATCTGTGATCCTGTGCACAAAAGTCTGGCTCAGCTTCCATCTTTTGCTTCCCAATTCCCATCCCTTTTTCTCACCCATCACATAATGTAGACATTTATACTTTTTTTTTTTAAATCGTTCCAAACCTTCTTTTGCTGGATATCATCAGAACCACGTTTGTTACAATGCCTGGGGGTTGATGGTGACAAAACAGCAAAATTATGAGCCCAAGAAGATCTATTTATGGACTATTCATTTGTATCCATCTTCCATTTTCCGGTTTTCCGGCGATGCATTCTACATGCGCTGACTCGAATTGACTTCATCTTTCAATGGCGTCGAAGTACAATTGTCTTGTCATGAAGACAGAAGCATGAATTTCTAATCCCAAGAATGATTTGAATATGCAGAGGATAGAGACAAACCGTAATAGCGTACGAGAGCAAGAGGGGAAAAAGACAGGCTCAGTAAAACGGGTCAGCTATAAATAGCTTTTTAGTGAGAGGTTGGAGAGAGACACACAGAGGTGGGAAAAAAAAAAAAAAAACAACCACACACACCCAAAGAAAAAGATGCTGTCTCCTCTAAATTGTCATTCACAGACCATAATTCATTTATTTTACTCATGTCTCAAAACAGCTCAAGTCTTGTGCAACACATTTGTAAATAATCACAATTTCATAAAACTTGGTACACTTTGTATTTACTTGCCAGCCACCTCATTGAAAAAAAAAAACAAACCTTGCTATTTGACAAACCAAATAACAAAAGCGAAGCATACGATAAACTACAAAAAAAATTTGCATCAAGAAAGCAAAGCACTCAAGACGCTGAAGCTTAGCACTATCTAAACTAGATATGCGAGGAGTGACTATTTTGTACAAACACGCTCATATCTGTGCATTACGCACTTAACAGCAATGCGGCTGTGCAATTCATGCTTTAAATGGAGAATTTCCTCCAATAAGTGCCTACAATATATATATATATATATATATATATATATATATATATATATATATATATATATATATATATATATATATATATATATATATATATATATATATATATATATATATATATATATTAGGGTGTCACGAAACAATGTTTGTTTTGAAATGGACTGTAAATTGTTAGTGTTGTTAGTAAATCAAATCAAACCGAATTGTTCCGTTTCAATATATATCAAGATACTATCAGTTTGTTTTTAGCTGGAGAGATCATGTAAATCTTTGAAGGAAATGACACGTTTCCAGTACTGCCAAGTTCATTCATACTGTAAAATGAAAACATTGCATGGTAGACCTTTTTAAAGTGAGAAAAGTGAATGGGATTGTGATCCACTGAATCGACTTGGGTCGTTTCACTCTATTATGGAGCATCCTTGAGATGCGTATTAAAACACTAATATATCTGTATATGCATATACAATATACATAAATATACATGAATTCATTAAGTTCCGTTTATATAAAACTTTTTTAAATGTGTTCAAGATTTTTATAATTTATGGAACCTATGTCTTGCCTAAGCATTATATTACACTAAAAAGTGCAATTCTCATAAAATATCATCATATATTGTGGTCTTTATATTCTTATCAACATTTTCTTGACAACTGGCTCCATCTATTTTCTATCACTCTTCTCATCCCGGATGCAGGTGAACTGGAGCCTACCCCAACATCGACTTTGCAAGAGAAGAGACTGGACGCCGACCAAACACATATAAACAACCATACACACTCACATTCACACCTTTGGACAAATAAGAGTCTTCAATCATCATCCGTGTGTGTTTTCAAAAGTCCTCACCGCTGTGAAAAAAATAGGCAAAAAGTAAATAAAAATAAAAACGTAAAGCAAAAAAAGAAAATGTACAGTTTTAGGTATGTATGCAATTTCTGAGGTTTAAGTTAAGAAATTAAAGCATAGGGCTTTCCTTCATCTATGAATACTGAAGATTGGAGATGGTATAGTAAAAATAACAATAATTTGTATACAAAGGTCATTCTGTGACCAAACTTGCTGCAAATAAATTACTTTTTAACCCCATTGAAAATGAATGCTAATGTCATTCATGTGTTCCATCATCTCCTTCTAAAGATGCATATTTGTAATTTAATTTAGTGTAATTTAATTTCCTATTAATTGTTCTTCCCAGAGGAAAAAGATATAAGCCCATGCTTCCATGTGTTGCGTCGCCATTTCTGTTCCTATGTCAATTGCTTGAAAGAATATAAACCTTCCATGTACATTATGCAATAATACAATAATACAAAAATGTGTCATTTTCTTCGTATTTTAAAGAATTATGTCCTGCAGCAAAACAAGTGATTAAACAATATACTGTAAATGTATAAAATTAGAATGAGGAACGGGAAAGCAAAACAGCATCGTTATGTTCTGTTTACATGTGTTGTCCCACCATTTGTGTTCGATTGTCAATCATACAAAGGATTATAAGACCTTTTATTTCGATTCTAATTGTTAGTCTATAATGTGTCCTATATGTAAGCATTATGTTAACTAACTGAAAAGGTAAATACAAAGCGTGTCGTTCCGTTTGTTTTAGATTAATTGAGCAAAATTATTATTGTATCAAAAACCCCCAAAATGGCATCTCAAGTCGCCACTGTTAACAGGAAGTAGAAGAGATATGTGAGAGAAAAACACGTACAGTACTTTAGGTCCTGCCAAAAAAAACAAAATGGAGTGCTACTAAGCAGTTATTTTGTCTCTCATCTACGTATCATGAACATTCATTTCAAGTGTTCCTATCATGCACCGCTAACGATTGCTACATTATAACAACCACAATCGTTTTGAAGGAAATCCCAAATTAACGCTTAGGATAATCGCAGAGGAATACTGTATATTTAGTAGTAGCTCACATGTGCACATTAAGCTTCCATATTTAAGAAGAATGGAAATAACCGAGAACGTCATGCAAGCGTATTTCCACTCCTAACCGCTACCGATTCACACCGAGCGTCACGATGCGCCTCTAAAAACCACATATCAAAATCTACGAATGGCTAAATTTAAGCAATTTTACCTTCTTGTCTTTACTTTAAAAAACGACGCTTTTGGAAATTTGAGACTGCTTCACAACAAATGCATTTAATTGTCATGCACTACTCGATCTACGGAACGGCGATAAAAAGCGGCGCGGTTTTGAATCCAAGCCAATTTTAACATGAACTATAGATCCGACGCATGTTAGATAAATCAATCGGTATATACTGTATTTTGAAAGAAATCCACAAACAAACACATGTAATATACTCTATGTTTTGACGGAAAATACAAAGCATCTCCCAATGAAATAGTCCTGTTTGGCTATGTTGCCACTTTGTCAACTAGCCTCCATTTGGTGCGTTATATTGAGCCGCTCTCCTTGACGCTTCAATTTTAATCTCTTACACAAGTGCATCATCAATAATACAATAGCAGCACACTGTTTCAACATGACACAGTTACCCCCCCCCCAAATACTGGATACCGTAAATAAATGTTCTCATTTAAATAGTCGTATAATTTAACGATGTCATCTTTGTGTCACGGCTTCCCGAATGAAATGAGTGTAAATATTAGGTAGATAACAGTTTGTATTTGGCATTTGGATAACCGGCGCGATTGGTTGTTTTGGCTGCCGATGCGTGTTTGATAGCAGCGTGTTTCATGGCATGGTTGTGTGAGCGCGTGCGGGTGTGTGAGAGCGGCCTGGCGCAGCCGCAAGCGGCAGCGGCGCATAGCGGTGCTCCCGCCGTTTAAAATGAGCCCTCCCCCGCGTGGTTACGGCTCCCAGTCGTCGTCGTGATGCTGCGAGGCGATGATGACCACCACGGTGAGGATGGTGCACAGCACAATGGAGGCGATGCCCACCGCCAGGCTGATGAAGGAGAAGTTGCGAGCCTCGCGGGAGGCGATTTCCGCCGTCACCGTGTCCCCTCTGGCGATGGCCGTGCGCACCTGAACGAAAAAGCAGCATTTCTTCCATATCTGTGAGCTGAGATTTTCAACGAGGTAGCCAGGGCGGCGCCATGACTCACTCGGAGAGGTGGCAAAAAAAAATTCAACTTGCAAACACACAAATTGACATGTGTTTATAGCTGGGTGGGAAACTTAGATTCTTAGAGAGGGCCATGGGAGTCATTTATACATTTCTAAATGCTTGCAAACAGGAAGTCGAGAGCTACACCCTATAGGTGTCCAATTTAGCCCATGTCAGGCTCATTTACTGCCATTCAAAATTGGAAATATTGTCAATTTTGGACATAATGAAAAGACTGTTTTATCATGCATTTCCCCTGGTTTTTGCATTCATTTGTGTTAATTTCACTTTATTTTACACAAAATGGTGAATGTATTCATGACGCTTCAATAAAGCAATCAATTCAACCAGTTTAACTCATTCATTGCCAATGACGGCTATAGACGTCAAAGATCCATATTTACAGCGCTGGCAGTGAATAAGATATGTATTTTTAGAAATGTAATCATTTAAAAATAATGAAATAATTTAGAAATGTAATAATTCTGTCAAATAGACCCACGCAATCCAGGTCAAGTCAAAGTCAAAGTCAAGTTTATTGTCAATTTCTTCACATGTGCTTAACATACAAAGGAATCGAAATTGCGTTTCTCACTATCCTCTGCGTTTTACATGTACAAATCAAAGTGCAGGTGCGCAAGACGAGACAATCCTAAAAACTAGATTCTTATCTATATAGTATAGTACACTATAGTCATCCTCCAAGAGCGTGATTATTTAGTTCAGTGGTCCTCAGTGGCATATTGAAATATTATGTAAACAGAAGATGCACGAACGTGTGCAGCGCAAACACAAAAGGATCGATGTCACCGGGCGTGCAGAAAGGGAGGCCACGCGGCACCACATATACACAGTAAAGTCAGGCCCAGGCCTTGTCAACTCAACTCAACTCAAAGCCAACTGAGCTGAACGAGCAGGGTCACTGGAAAAAAAAAAAAAAAAAAAAAAAGAAAACATCCCCTCCAGTTGCTCCCTAAATGGTGTCGTTATGTAATGCATGTGTTGGGTGAATGTGGAACAACGCAGGCTGCTGCTGTTGCACAAGACAAGAAGGTTTGTAAAAAACAAAACAACAACAACAACGTGTGTGCTAGACAGACAAACAGGGCACTCACCTGTACCGCTTTGATGATGGCGATGATGCCAGTGGGCCAGAAACAACACACCGTCGTGAGCACGGCGATAGGCAAGTAGTCGTGTGGCGGCCGACGGTCCATTAAGGTGATATTGGGTGGTATTTGCATGGGGTGAATCTGACCCGGTGGCATTGCTGGGTGTGCTCCTGTTGCGGGCATGTAGGGCTGCCCCTGTAATGGAAACTCTTGTTAGGTAATATATATATACTGTATATATATATATATATACAAGAAGAGAGTCTTTAAGTAAGACTCACAGAGGCCATGGGGTACACAGGAACATAGGCGGTGCACGGCTGCAGCTGCAGAGGGTACCCAGGATGAAGGTATCCCACTGGAGGATGCGGCATGGTTCCTCCGGGCCCCTGAGTCTGGACTGTGTAGCCTTGCGTGGCCCCCGGGGGTCCCATTGTGTTACAATGAAACTGAGTCTCTTGGAGATATCCCTCCGAGCCCGAGGGCGGAGGCGGCGCAGGGTAGCCGGGCTGCGCGCCGGGTGGCATGTTGGGGTGCTGCGGTATGTTAGGCTCCTGAGGGCCCGGGATGTACGGGGGAGGCTGCATCATCTGACGGCTGGAGTCCTCGAGGCCTGGAGGTGGAGGGACAAAAGACGGAGGTGGATGAGTTGAGCAGAAACATGACAAGGACGCTAAAGGCATGTAAATTAAACACATTGCCACCTAGGGGCAGTATATCACAGACATACAGTATATAGACACATGAAGAAGACGGTCGCATTAGCTCAGTAAGATACTGTATTATTAGCTTTATCGGTATGCATTGTTAGTTTATTTGTCTACAGTGTTGCACCACCATTTGTGGTTACCATTTGTGCTTATATTATTGTATTTTAAGAAACCCCTTTGGATTAACAAACAATATTGAAACTCCCACATGTGGAATAGCCATGCAATCCGAGACTTTTGTTCGAAAACAATCTCGTCTTTCATCATATTTCGAGGAGACATCAAACGAGAGCCATAAAGGACACACGGTGCTGATAATCCCTTGCAGGAATATCCGTCTATGTGCAAATAATGACAATGATTGACATTTCCACAGAGTAAAGACCGTTCCCCCCTCCATCAAACACTCTTAAAGTACCTTCATTAGCATTTGTGTTTGAGTTTTCTGTCAAAACATGCCCCTTGTGAATTTTAGACTCTGGAACTGACTGATATGTTTTAATAGATGCGGCAAGTTGAATGGGAAGGGATGTTGAGCATGGATGAAGGGGTGACGTGGGAGATTGAATATAGAGGACTTGAAGGGACAGAGAGAAGAACAGATGAGTGATGAAGGATGAGGACCGACTTTACATAATAGTCTTCCTCCAACTGTCTATCACGCACGCACACACACACACATTTAGCGAATGGAAAAAAAATATCTGTTGGTGTTCACTGAAAGGGCGCGTTTGAAATGTTCAAAGGTCACATCTTTAAAACTAGTAGTGTAAAGGAATAATATTACATGAGTGAAATGATCCATTAAAAAAAATCCAATTACAATTTCTGCCTAACTGTAATTCTCATCCCCGATGCTAGCTTAGCATAGCTAGCGCTGCTTTTTTTGATCAAACTGGACAGATTTTCAGAAAATGATGCAAACACAAAGACAAACTAAAAAAAAAAACACCTCTGCACTGGTTGAGTATTTCTTCGAAGAACAATTAAATGTTCTTCCAGTAGATGGCATCATCAGACTTGACTGAGTTTTTTTTACCCACTTTATGTGAATATTTCTATTATATTGCATTTTGTTGATAAGAATCTTGAAATACGCCGATGCCCTAGGCCTAAAAGTAACACGAATCGTGTTAATTATTTCGAATTGACAAAAGCCAAATAATTCATCATCTGCAAATACGATTGGCCATCCACGACGTCATCAACTGATGGTAAATGAGCAGAAATTGGAATGTTAAAAAAAAAAAGCTTTAAACTGACAATGTGCTGAAATGACAAAAATAGGGACGAGATTGTTGCTTGCACGCGCATCCGTGGACCAAGTGGGCATGCGTTCGGTTTCCAGCCGTGACGCGATTCTTTATTGAATCTTCATTTCACACAACAATCATCGCATCATTATTGCAGGCTGGGCGCCCACGTAAGGATGTTTGTTGAGGCTAATGATGTGATGAAACAAACACGTCTCATCTCGAAAATACATCTTGAAATTACAAACGCTAACAAATTTCAAAGACATAAAAGAAAAGTGCGACGGTGAAACGAAAGAGTCTAATACAAGGCCGCATGTTTCTTTGCTTGCTGCACCCACGCAGCACGTTGCATCGAGTGGGCTACAAATGCGCACATCGGATGGAGATGGTGAAAATGGAGCTTTTCATTTAAAAATCGCTATATACTAAATTCCAAGCACAAAGACACAATGCGGGAGAAAATGCGCCAAGAAATATTTGATTTTACCGTGTTTTTCCGACATGCCTCTCTATCCTCCTCCAAACGTGATGTTATCAGCGATCCAGATGAAGGTGGAGAAAATCCCTTCCAAGTATGCGCTCCGATGCTGAATTCTATTCCAAAGGCGAGCTGGCCATCATCAAGATGCCTTCATCTTCAAGAGCACTGATAACCTGAGGTCTATCTCTCCTGGAACACCGCGTGCGTATCTCCGCTCTTGCTCTCTTGCGAGCGCGCGTTCGTGTGTGTCTTTGTGTGTAACAAGGTTCCTCCACGACCAAACCGGTGAATATGAAATCAATCAGCCACACGGAGATGGTTGTCTTAAAACGACAGACAGCTCAGACTGGGGGAAAAAAAGCGCGAGCATTGAGCTGGAACATCCCATTAGAACTCAATAAAGAGGCTGGATTTGGATTAGGTGCCCCCCACCCCTCAATCTTCTCTCTAATAAGGTTTTCTCTGGGCATGGCCTTTTTGCTACAGAAATATGTGTGTGTGTGTATGTTTTAAACACAACAATAACACACACTTAAAAATGCAGTCATTTTTATAAAAGTGCAATTATTTACAAAGACAACACAAAGGCAAAAGGAAATGGGATTTTGCAGCACAGTAGCAGATGGTTCCTTCGACATTTGCAAAACACACATTTTTTTTCCCATAGGTGTGGCTGATAAAGCTCAAAGTCAGTTGAGATTTTCAGTTAATTTGTAATTAAACATTTTCAAAGTATTGATCACCAAGAATTAGATGAACTCAACAGAGTGTTTGATGAACTTCAGCTTGCCCCCATTTCCAGTTTGAGAGACAAATCATCATTTTCCTTCCACTTTTCTTCGCCGTGTGAATCACGTAGGAAACACTGACAATCAGTTTGGGGCCATGATGTGATTTTCACTCACAGAAAAGACTATTTCAGTCATTCAGACACCAACGAAGAAGAGTTTCACAACTAACCCCACTGCATTGATGCTATTTGTGCACCCATCTGGCATTTTGCATTGTTTTCTAGGCTTAAATGCAAATTTACTGTGGATCCGGAAAATATTTGCAGAGCTGATGAGCTTGAGAATTACTGCAAAGAAGAATGAGCCGAATTGCCTCGAGATATGTGTGCATAAGCTTGTGACATCCATATTAAAAAAAAGACTTGAGGCCATCATAATTGCCTCAATAAATTGAATCAACAAAATATTAAAAAAAGGCTGTGAATACTTATCATGATGTGATTTTTTGGTTTTCTATTTTTAATAAATTAAAAAATGGTCTAAATAAACTTCTCACAATATGATAATGGGGTGTTGTGTGTAGAATTTTCAGGTTGGTTCAGCGTTGGTCATCTACCGCACACTTTACACAATGAGAGCGGTTTCATGATTTTTTTTCACTTCATGTGTGGGATCGCTGAGATTAAAAAAAAAAGGTGATCATGCATGTCTTGTGCAAACGTGTCTTAAACACGTCCATCACTCATCTCTCAGTGGGTATAGAGGGAGGCGGTAAAGACAATGTCCCTCCGGATGGCGAGGGAGGCCTTCTCCATCTTGTTTCCCAGCACCGAGTCTCCCACGATGCGGGCCGCCTGTCGCACCTCCTTCAGAACCTCGTCCAGACGCTGGATGCAGCGCACTACTGTGCCCTCCTGGACGTCTGTCAGCTGGGCGATCTCTGCAAACGGCTGTGAGACAGAAGAATAATGACGTGAAAATGTAAATAGTACACAAAGTATGAAATCGTGTTTTATAATGTCGACGGTCAACAGCACATTTCGGTGGCGACTTTGCAAAAAAGCCATTGATTTGCAGTCTCCAAAAGTGTCCAATAAAACAACAGAAATGCCTTTTTGTTTCAATAGTCAATAGAGGGGTTGGAACGCTTCTAAATATAGGCTAAGTTGGTGCCTCAAAGTAGCCACTGGTCGTCATGGTAACAAGTCTCCATTCGCATGCAACAGAATGTGCCCCTATTAGCAAGCATTAAATCCGACTCTTCTAACCACATGATGTCATGAAACACAAGAGATTCCCCAACAAGAAACAACGTATCGAAAAAAAAAAATGGAATACAAAACTCACCATGCCTCTGGCCCAGCAGTACACCACCTCCGTTAGGCCAAACTTGAACTGGCCCACAAATTCTTCCGCTGTTTGTGGTAAACCACAATCCCTTTGTAACTCTCCTATACGCTGTGCAACTGACAACACTCGATCAATACCCTGAGTGACAAACAGAAATGAGTTCAAAGCGATGAGTCAACCAAAAGCAAATGTGTGGAAAACACAAGTAAAGCAATTAAACTACAACATGAACAAACTTTTTCTTGCAATACCGTGGCCGTCAAGTCGGATTGATTTACAAATCATCCATCGGATCAATGAATTATGCAATTGTACCTCTGTTGTTTAGTGAGCGTACATGACTCATCTCTTGCTGCTGTGAGAAAGATTATGCTTTTTTTTTTTAAATCCCTTTTGCTGCTTACCTGAGCACAATAAGTAGATACAGAGAAGGGTCATGACTAATTCAAGACCCTATAAAGCACTTTCATGTACCAGGTTAAGCCCTAAACACGAAGAAGCAGTAAAAGGTGCATTTTTACAAAACATGAGTGAATTGCGGGAACACAAGTCAAGCATGATGTTATGAATCATAGCTGCACGTACGGCATACAGTGTTACAGTAGTGAGAAAAGCAAATTAAACCCTTTTATAATGCCGATCATATATATATATATACACACACACACACACACACACACACACACACACACACACACACACTAGCAGTGTTACACAATCAGATATAAGAATAAGTGAGTCACACAAAGCGGAGGCAGTAAACAAGGCACGGTCTCCGCTTCCATCACTTCCGCCTCACCTCTTGTAAAGTGTTGGTAATGTGCGGCTCCACTTGCGTGTTCTGCGTGAAGACCAAACAGGACAGCAGAGCGGCGCTCTCCTCGGGGGCCAGCGGGCTCAGCGCGTTCTCAAACAGCAGCTCGGTCAGCAGCAGCTCGTGGCTGCTGATCTGACAAGCCACGCGGCCTTTGAGCTGCACGGCTCCGCCGCTGTCCACGTACTGAAGCGACTGGAGCACCTGGAACGCGCCGGCGGAAAGAGACAGCTAACTCGTTACCGTGCAAATGCAGCTTCATGACAGACACAACCTTCTGTATTATACTTTACGCTTTAGAAACTAATGGGAGGTAGTGAAGCCCTTAAAGAGGTGTATTACAGCAGCACTAAACTTTGTTTGCCATCTTCAACAGCATACGCTTAATATTCGTCTATAGTTAACTTTACTTTTTTTTTTATGTACAATTAATAACTATAAACACACATTATCCCAATTGCTATAAATTGAAAATTTACATGTGCTCAAGAATTGATGGGATAGGCCTTAGGACACAGTATTGATGGATAGAATTGATTATTCTTATTATTAATCAAACCTTGATTCTCTGATGGTACTCGGGAAGCAGAGATAACGATTGATCTGAGACCAGGAAATGCAGTTTGTCCAGCTCCTCTTGTACACTCATCCTCTCCTTAACTTTAACAAACTGAAACACAAATGCACAAAGTTGATTTTGTTCAATTGAATGAACAAAAACAAGTGAAACAACCCGACCTAATCATCCAAAATATATGGGATACCAAATCAAAGAGCCTGGTTGATTGTTTTTTTCATTGACCGTAGCGCAAACCTATACTCAAATATATAACTGGGTATAATGCACTCTTTGCCACGAAGCCACACAGAAGCACACACCTGCTCCGTGAAGGTCGGTGAATGGATGCAGTTGAATTCTCTCAGGCTTTCCTGCAGCACGCGGAGGCGCATGGAGGCCTCCACCACGTCGACGCTCTTCAGCTGGAGGTCATTGACTGGGTCGAGGGTGGCGATACCGCCTGCGTTGGCTTCAGCCAAACGCAGGAGCTCTTGGGTGGCCGTGGAGATAGCCTGACCGGGTGGTTCGGTCCTGGAGGATAGGATTGTTTATTTTTTTGCAACTATACTGAATGAAATATTCAGATTCTGGAAAAGACAGTTGATTGTCAAACCTAAATCGAGGCTGTTGTCTCTTATGATAGTTATCGATTATTCTGTCGGGAATCACTTTGAGAGTCTTCACTGTGATACCGGTGATGTCTTGTGGCTTTAGTTTTTGCACTGTGTGGCTGCACGGGCCTGGAAAAATACATAAAAGGTCTTGTGTGTTTTTTCAATTGTCAACACGGCGTTATGGACTTTATATTAGTACAACAAACAGGTTACACAAGTGTGAAAGGCAATATATAATCTTATATATGCTTATAGTTAACCTGGAAAGTTCAAAGCACCATTTTCTGGTTCCAGACCTATTTCAGCACATAATAAACATAAAGTTCAAATTTAAATGACCAACCTTCAGGGATAAAGAGCGCTGTATTGTAGAGGTGAGGAAGAACCCGGCTGTCGCCACTGTTTCCTTCTCCTTCCTCATTGCCTTTGTCACATATGACGAGCGTGGTGAAGGTGCGATTTAAAGACTCGCCGGAGACCTGGACAAGAGAAGTAGACATGGAGGGACCATCGGAGCTACGGGCGAGGTTCTTTTCCAGCTTGTCCACAGTGACCTCAGGGAAGTGTAAGGGAGCTTTTTCGTCCAACTGCCAACATGCACCTTAGGTGACATATTGACACCCCAGGTGTGAACTGAAATACTGTCTGCGGCCAAGACCCAGGTAGCAAGCATCCTCTTCCTCTAGCCAAATACATGCAGAGAAGCTCGGCATGTGAGCAATGAGGAAGTCTTACTCGGGTGAATGCTTGGAGAATTGTGCTTGAAAAGCAATGTGACACACACTTAAATATTTAGTTTAAATGACACAAGAAATCATGGTCGTGCTTTAATACGTCAAATTTGATCTTTTTTTTTAAACTTTCTCCCTAAACATTGGCATCCAAGCAAGATGTGGATTTGGGTGTTCATCATAATGCATTTAAAACCTACCTGCAGGATAACACCAAGGGCGTTGAGATGCTGCCTGTTGTTCACCACCACAACTCGGCCTACAGACAGAGCTTTCAACCCCGTGATTGACTCGAGAATTGCACGCTGGAGCCAAAGACAGCAGGTTAGAATGGTGTTAGGGTTGCAGTGATAAAATGCTGTGAGGTTGTGTGGCTTTGCTGCGTGCTTGCAGCACCTGGAGGATGTCTCTTGTGGTTTGTAGCTCTGTCACTGTGTGGTAGTACTGCAGCAAATCGGAAAGCTGGCCCTCATTGGCTACAACGGGCAGAGTGGACAATGTCTCCTTCAGCTGGGCGATCCTCTTTTCATGTGCCTAAAGATGTAAACAATGATAGCAGATGTGAGGATGCTACAATAAATACATTATTTTGATACATTCTGTGCTTGCAAAGTGAGCTCAAAGTCGGTTACAATCTTGCAAGCATGCAAGAGGGGCATCACTTCTAAAAATATGCTCTTTATTTTTCCAAATATTGAGCTAATACGGGAGGGACTTGAACATGGGGGAGAGGGGTCACCATATACAGTAAGATGATGAACCAAGTCTACCTGTGTGTCTCTGTGGCTTTCAGAGAAGCTTCTCCTCATCATATCCGTTACATGGAGAGCCTCAACTCGCAGCAGGTTGAGGATCATAGTGTAAGTCAGTCTGAACTGCGAGTGAAGCGTAGTGGGCTTACCCTGGAAAATGTTTCAAAATTCTCAATTCACATTCATCGTATTGTAATTTGGGGCTCCAATAGCTCCAATATTAGATACTCCCTACATGTTGATTACAGTTTTTTATTTCAACTGAACCAGGATGCTGTAGTATGTAACAAAGCGGGAGAGCCTCACCAGCATCATGACATGCAAATCAGACATCTCGTGAACGCCAGCTTTACAAAGAATGATGACGGTGCCCGTGGCATCAAGACCTCTCCTGCCTGCTCTGCCCGCCATTTGAATATATTCCCCTGAAAAACAGAAAAAAAATGTCAAAACACCTATTTGTGTTCTACGATGACGCTGTTTAACATTCATAGGGCTCAGCAGCATACCAGGCAGCAGATTCCTAAAGCCGGTTCCGTCATGTTTTCGGATGCTGTCGAACACCACAGTCCTGGCGGGCATGTTTACACCCATTGCAAATGTCTCAGTCGCAAACAGCACCTGAAACGATGGCAGATATGATGAATGTATTTTGTAAGGCTGCATGACTAATTGAATTTTAATTGCAATCGCAATATTGGCTGCCACGACAAATTAAGCTGATCCTTGGCGACGTTAACAGTGCAGTCCTAGTATTTTGTAATATAAAACCAAAACATAAAATAACACCAAATAATTATATTAAAAAAAAAAAAAAGTTAAAGATGCAAGATTCACCTTCACAAGACCTCTTGAGAAAAGCATTTCAATAACCTCCTTCAAGATGGGCAGAATTCCACTATGATGGACTGCTACTCCTCTCTTCAACAGGTCCCTCATGAGCACAATCTGAGCACATTTTTCAGAAAAAAAAAAGGAAATACTTTGTGTTTTTTTTTTTGATGAATTATTTATCATGTACAATTAATACCCTTAAACCCGCATTTTGCTAATTGCTGTTGCCTGGAAACGCCATTAAATGACATTGTGCTCTAGGTTTTTGTTCAACACATAAAACTATATTTTTCCTCATCTGCTACCTGAGGCAGCTGTCTGTCGCCCCCCCTTAGGCGACTCAGGCTCTTTTGGAAGAACGAGTGGATCTCGGCCTTCTCGATGGAAGTGGTCATGTCCATGGAGTCCAGCGAACGGGCGTTCTCGTCGCAGCGAGTGCGAGAGAAGGTGAAAGCCACCACGGGAGTCTGCTGCCGGTGGGACAGGAAGTGCAAGAGGGTGAGCCACACCGCTCGATCCTAAAATGGAGATAAAGGTGAACACAAATAAGAAGAAATAAGCAAATCAAAAAAGCAAGTTTGGCAAAGCTTTTTGACTGTTACAGGGTTAGTAATTAATGTAGCGAGAAAAGGCATCAATAAGGAGTGCCATCAACATCAAACAACATCAAATACATTTTTTTTT
Organism: Hippichthys cyanospilos; assembly: GCF_059441005.1. Taxonomy (NCBI): domain Eukaryota; kingdom Metazoa; phylum Chordata; class Actinopteri; order Syngnathiformes; family Syngnathidae; genus Hippichthys; species Hippichthys cyanospilos. The sequence continues at coordinate 2,532,696 of NC_142389.1, read as the reverse complement.
TTTAAATGGGCAGAGAAACGGTTTGCACAGCTCTGGTTTTATCATGAAAATTAAAAAAAAAGTAGTAGTAGTAGTTACTTGACTGGCTGTGGTGTTCTGAGATGGACCTTTGGTGCCAAAAGATTGGGCATATTTGCTGGTACGTTCCTTCTTGGCATCCACGGCTGCGTAGTAGCTGAAAACACAGAGCGTGCCTTATTTGAAACATCTTTCCCTGCTATAAAAATGTATGAACATTTATGACCGTGATTCTAAACCTAAATATGCAGAGGTATCTCTAGGCAATTTTTTAGTCACTGTAACACAGTTTAGCAATAAGTTGCACCATGTTCTGATTCATTTGCTCTTAATTTGAAATGAAAAATGTACTGCCCGTCACGTCATTCAGCGCCAAATATTTTTTATACAATTCTTTATCTTAATATTTAAAAAAAACCTTTAAATGAGTACCTGGGATTTCATGTCTGCACTTTATAAAGACGATAAATGCGTCTTTGGAATTGAATGTGTTCAAATAATGAATTTACATTTACTGATACTTGCAGAAACCCTGTTAAAATATTATATATCCACTGGAGTGCCTTTCCTATACCTCCAGGGGTACTTGTTTTTGAGAACCACTGTCCGAAGAGTTCTACTGATAAGAAGACAAAAGGAGGTACCCTTTGGTGAGGAAGTTTCCTGTAGCATCCACCAGTAGGAACATTTCTTTCTGGGTCTTTGTGTTGTTTCCAGTGTACAAATAATGCTCCAAAGGTACGGGCCTCTTGAGTGTGCTGATCACATAAATGTGCTTCTTCTTAATGCGTCTGGAAAGTTTGGCAGTCAAAATGTCACATTTTTACTGTGCATTTAGTGTTTTCAAAAGGCTACTCCAAGTCAATGGTGTAGCACGACAATGATGAGCTCTCTAATACTACGTCTTGTGGCTGCTGTAAACGTGAAGCGCCTACCCGATCCACTCGCTAAACTCCAGAGCGTTTGGCACGGTGGCACTCAAGAGAATGATGCTGACGTGATCAGGCAACATAATGAGAACCTCTTCCCACACCACCCCTCTCTGTGCAAGTCAAGAGAAAAAAAAAAGAAAAACAAGAAGTATTAAACACGGATATTTTCTTTAAATAGAGTTTGGGGATGTGGTTGTGTGAATCTCCTAACCTCTGCGTCATTAATATAATGAACCTCATCAAATATGACCCACTCCAAGTCTCTGATGACCTCTGAACCGTTGTAGAGCATCGACCTGAAAGTAAAGAGAAACTTGTCGTTTTTCGGTTCGAAAAACTACTCTTAAGGTAACCTAAAAATTTGAAGGATACCTCAGGATCTCAGTGGTCATGATGAGACACGAAGATTCAGGACTGAGCTGGACATCACCCGTGAGGAGACCCACGTCACCAAAGGTGGTCTTGAAGTCTCTGAACTTCTGATTGGACAAAGCCTTAATTGGGGAAGTGTAGATGGTCCTGTTATAAAACACAAACGCCCAAATATTAGATGTTATTTATCAGCCCAGTGAACTCCTTTTGAACTAGTAGTGGCTGATCCTGCTAAAACAAAACAGCAAAGTAATCCATTTTTTTTTTATTTTGGTGACCACGCCCTCTACTGGTAAAGACAAGAACATCCTGTATGACTAAGATATTGCACATTACGGTTGTCTTTCCTCTCTTTTTAGACAAACCAAGCAGTTTTTACAAATAACAAGATGACTGCTCAGAAAAACGTGAATTTTACCTTAGTTGCAAATACCCACCTTGTCATGTGTTTCTGTGAGAGTGCGATGGCGTATTCAGCCACTACTGTTTTACCAGCTGACGTGTGCGCCGCTACAAACACAGAATCATGGGCCTCCAGTCGTAATATGGCTTGTTTCTGGAATACATCTAGCTCAAATGGCCACTACACAAGCAGATAGAGAGCAAAAATCCCATAACAGTATATGCCAATAAAAGATGGAACTTGGAAACACTGATGACCTGAGCATAGCAATACCTTAAAAGCTGGATGTGGAATACGTTTGTGGAAATCCTCACAAGGTGAACTTATGTCAACAGGAATGGCCCATTTCTTGGTTTCTTCTGGCTTCTCACTCTGGTTTGATTTGCTACCTTTTCCCTTGCTGGAGTGAGAGGGTGATGACACAGCATCCTGTTAGGGGAGAGATATGATCAAGCGCATATAAGACAACAGCATATTAAATCATATTTTTAAGGGGATCAGATGAATAAAGTCATACAAATACTTTTTTAAAATTCAAAATGTATTGCAATTGCTACAAATATACTTATGAATATACAACAATGATCTGTACCATCGACAAGTGACATATGGTATAAAATGCTGTAGTTCATTTGTCAAAAATGCTAACAATAAAGATAACAGATGAAATACAGTACTTTGATGCCCAAATCTTCAAGGCTGTTCGTCCTTGGAAGTTTGGCGGGCTCTTTCAGTCCTTGGCCTTCCTCCTTTGATTCTACCTCCAAGTCGGCGACGTCATCGGACGTTGACAGCAATGACATGAGGTTGACCTCAGGTTTTGCTACTTTCGCTTCTTCAAATTGCACATTGAAAAAGAAAGTTATGAAAAATTTTGTGTTTGCATGTTGCAAAATACAGTTAAAACAGCAATATATTGCAAACATGCTGTCTCCAAGAAGTGAGAAACCTCCAAGCAGCAAAATTGTATTGGTGAATTGATGCAAGATATGTTGACAGTTTCCTATTTTTTTAAAATATTTTCTTGGCAAGGTACCATGTAATAGATTGTTTTGACTTAAACCAAGGGATGTCAACATACCTCTGTCCCTGAAGTCCATTCCAGCTTTAAAACCAGGAGGAACTTGGAGCAAATCTGTCGGTGAAAAAAAAAAAAAAAGACTTAAATATCAGCAATCTTGGAATTACAGTACGCTTTGTTTTGTTCTGTTCAACATTCCTAGTAATGACGAATGAAAAGATGATGATTTGTTCAAGGTTCTAATTCCCTAGTTGTACCATATTTTTTTTTTGTAAATGTGGGGCTAAATTTGACAACGACTTTCAAGGGTCCACTGTATTTTCACATCGCTGGAAAACAAATTTAAATCTCACCATTCTCGAAGTCTACGTCCTGTTCCAGATCTGACTTATTCTTGATTTGGTCGAGAGTAAGTTCCTCCATACCTCCTATGGAAAGGTAGCGGGGGTAAAATTGTGGTAAATACACCTGCACTTATTTAGGGGTTTGCTTTTATTCAAAACATAACAGTGTATTTATTTCACCAGGCAGGAAAGGGTAGTTTGTGTTGCTTCCTCGAAGGCTCTCGGAAGGAGGCCCAGGTTTGCGTTGTAGTGACAGCGAGTTCTTTGATGAAAGGCCAGTGTTCTCCAGTAACACCTAAATGCAGGTCATACAAATAATAGGTTCCCATCAGCTTTCAAATGACCATGAAAGCAGTACAACAGGAGTGAGAATATAATACAGTACCTCTGTGAAATCCAGCAGCATCCCTGTAGTTGGATCTCTGATGACAGAGAGACCAGTATTAAGTGGAGATGAATTGCAGTGGAGCAAGGAGTCAACATTCACATTTCTTTGTGTCACTCTGGAAGAGAGAACAATACGGAACAGGTTTGAATAATCATATATATACCAGTTGTATTTATATCAAGTATGTATCAAGTATCAAGAATGTATTGCATAAATTACTTATTTGTTTCTCGCTTGCTTTTTGAATATGGGAGAAGGTGGACTACCTAGTGAAAGCCCATGCAAGCACTGGAAGTGGACTGATATCATTAGATGTCAAATAAAGTAGGAACTATCACCTCCTAAAGGAATACGCACTTGAGAAACTTTTGGAAGGCAAAGTCAGTGTCATGTAAAGGAAGCCAGCCTGGATCCTGTAAAAATGTTTTCTTTACTTCGGCCTCCAGGCTCAGGCTGGTGGGAGGAAGTCCGTTGGGGAGCTGATGGGGAAAATATATGACATGATACTGAAGAAACCTGTTGAGTTGGTAGTGACTCTCCAGACCCACCACCAATACTGACCGTGGTCTGCGGAGGGAAAGGCAAGCCTGGGGAGGGATGTGTGATGAGTTCAAACCTGCCAGAGCATCCCATCTCCAGCAAGGACAGAGGAAGGTCCATAGGGCCCGGAGGGGGCACAGCTAAGAGAGGCAGAAATAAACAAACACACGCCAGTTTACACACAAGCAATTGGATGCACCATTACAATCTAAATACACTGAATGAAATAAAATGCTCCTTATGTCGGAAAACACAGATAGACTCAAAATTGCTGAATTCATAATGTAAATGTTTTGAACATAAAGCGATGGTGCTGCTAAATAAAGCAATGATTGAAAGTGGTTGTCCAAATGAGCTACTCATACACAAGTATCGGAAGTGAGGTTGTTTATATTAAAGCAGATTTATTTTCTAACGTTCGATTATTTGTCAGAAAAGGTTAGACTTTTGGCATAAACTTACTTATTCTGTCCATATTCTCTATCAATGCTGCTGAGTTGTCGCATTTGGTTGCCTCGGAAGTAGCTTGCTTGACAAACGGAAGTGGCTTGAAAACAGAGCCGGATAAGAACATTTTAAAAGTACGATTGTCGTCTCAAAAGTACTAGAATATCAATGAAACGTATTTTATGGTTTGACAATTGTAATGGGAAATTTTTAACAAGATAGATACGATTGAGATAATTTATTATTATTGTTATTTGTTTTGCAAGACGCCATTATTCTTACGTCATATTCACGCGACTGTATTTTGTTCGTCGCTCCGTGAATTTGGTGAGTAGACGATTCAGATTATTGTAGATTTTGTTTAACTCCATGTAAAGACAGCGCTAGAATGACAAATCAAGAGAAGTGTTAACGTTTTAAATATTTTAAGTAACGTACAATTATTTTTTGTGCAGATCTTGTTGTCACCGAGCCAATATATTTCTGGGTTGTTGGATTACTATCTTCTCTTAATTGTTCGTACTGCTCAATTGAATAATGATAATCCTTTGTTTTTCTTTTGTTCAATGAAGCTACTTACTTCCACCATGGTTGCGTTTCCATCTTCGCTAACGGAGGAAGAAGAGGCTTTGCAAAAGAAGTATGCAAAACTCAAGAAAAAGGTGAAGAGGATCGCATCTTTCTACAATATCCTTACACACATCATTTATATTTAAATTTGCTATAAAGATTTTTAATCGCTCCTCTGGTTAGTGGATGTTGTGTTTATGTTTTTCACAGATGAGTCTTTATTAACCTTTTCTTTGTGTTTCAGAAAAAAGCCCTGCTTGCTCTTAAGAAGCAGAATACAACCAACCAAACAAACACAAGTGGATTAAAACGAAGTAGGTGAATTTTAGTCATTTCCTCACCACAAGATGTGGCTTTAAGCTTCTTTGTTATTTCTGCATGACTCGATCACAGCACTGTCAGACCAGCCAGTTGTTGACACGGCAACAGCTACGGAGCAAGCAAAGATGCTGATCAAGTCAGGGGCCATCAGCGCCATTAAATCGGAGAACAAGAACTCCGGTTTTAAACGTTCTCGTATGCTGGAGATTAAACTCAAGGTAAAACGTCCTTCTGTTTGCATCTCAATAACACATTCTTGTCTCCTGTTGGTATGTTAATTTTTTTTAACCTTTTTTTTTCCACATTACAGGACCCCGAAAAGGGCCCAGTTCCAGCCTTCTTACCATTCCAAAGGAGTGTTTCTACGGATGAAGAACAACCTGATGTAATATTCATTGTTAACCATGATTCCCCCTCTTAATGTGAAAAAAAAAAATCATTTATCAATGTTGCACATTTGTTTTTGTTTTTTTGCACACGCATGAAAATGAGTGTCAGAGGCAAAATATTTAAACTGTGTGTGACAAGTGTCATTATAAGTCAAGTTATACTTATCTGGTCTTGAGTGGACAATCCCTAATGAAACAGACACATTTTTGACTGATGCCCTAGAAAAATCTTCTATTATGACTACAGTCTTGATATACTGTATATCTTTTGTTTTTCTAGTCTGGAAGGAGATCCCACAGGAAGTCACTATATGAGAGGTAGGATCGCATCTTGTTGAAAACTTTGTTGGTGATTTGCTGGTTTCAAATACTCTGTTTTCCCACAGTTTTGTCAGTTCAAGTGACAGATACCGTGATGAAGATGATGGGGGAGGAAGCCGAGAGATGGACAGAGACCGGGACCGAGATAGAGAGCGAGAACGTGACAGGGAGCGTGACCGTGACAGAGAACGGGACAGAGAGCGTGACCGTGAGCGGGATCGAGAAAGGGAGAGAGACCGAGAATGGGACAGGGATCGGGAACGTGACAGGGATCGTGAACGTGACAGGGATCGAGAACGTGACAGGTTGAGGGAGCGAGATAGAGAAAAGGACAGAGAGAGAGACCGGAGCAGAGACCGAAGCAGTGAGATGGATCGGGACCGTGATGTAGACAAAGACCGCGATGGGACATTCAGACGTAAGTAACCATTCTCTGTTTATTACTGTGTCCTGTTAAAAATTTTTTAAAAAAGGCTCATTTAATTTGTAAATTCGTCCAGGGTCAGATTCATATCCTGAGCGCAGAGTGAGAAAAGGGAATACGGTGTATGTTTATGGCTCGGGGCTTTCTGAAGACAGCATGCGCTCCGCATTCTCCCAACATGGCAACATCATCGATCTCTCCATGGACAACCCACGCAAGTAGGGAATACTATGTGCATATCTCAACTATGGCCCGACTGAGTAATCGTTTAATTGGTCAGGCCTTTCAAAAATCATCTTCATGTAACCTATCCATTTACAGCTTTTGTACACAAGTAGCTTGGGCATCATACTACACATAAATCTATATCATAACCAAAAAGCAAATTGAATTTTAATAGAATAATCTGCTTATGGTTGATTCCCACTGAAATATATAGAGGAAAAGTTTTATTCATTATACATTTTTTGAAATTCATTGGCCCGTTAATCTGTAATTATGTTTTATGCCATACAATTCTATACGTATCAGTTAAGCAGCCCTCACCTTAACATCTAATGCTTTTTTTAAAAAAACAAACAAAACCAAAACATTTTCTTACTACCACCATGACTGTTTTGATTTCTAGCTGTGCATTTATAACATTTGAGAAGATGGAGTCTGCAGACCAGGCAGTAGCTGAGGTTGGTAGAGGATGACTTCCTTCAACATAGTGCACAGAAAATATTTTGTAAATACTATGTTTTTTCTAATATCAAACTGGTTTCTCATCTTCAGCTGAATGGGAGCACAGTAGGAGACGTTCACATCAAAGTCAGCATTGCTAGGAAGCAACCCATGTTGGATGCCGCCACTGGCAAGTCTGTGTGGGCTTCTCTTGGTAAACACTCACTTGTTCGCCTTCTCTTTTCGATTCCTTTTCATCTACGTTTGGATTAATCTGCATATTCGCATGTCTAATTTACAGCTGTGCACAACAGCACCAAAGGCTCTTACAGGGACAAGAGGAACCAGGTCGTGTACAGTGAAGATTTCCTGGAATGAAAAAAAAAAAAGTTTTTTCATTTGGTTTCTATCTTTGCCTTTAAACTTTTTTCTCATCACTACCCGTTGACCATCAATGAATGATGGATTAATTTTTCTTATTTGATTTTTTTTTTTGGTCAAAAAAAACATCCATAAATTTGTGTTTACCTTCATACGTGATGTGTGGTTATTGCCAGTACCAATGGCAAAACTGCAGCTGTGATGTCATTTTCAGTTGACAGGAAGTGGCAAAATAGCCACACTGAGATGGATGAGTAAGTGGTAGATTTTTGCTGCTTAATTCATATTGTGCACAATTTTAATCAGAATGCTGTTTTGACTAATGGGAGGGGCATAGACCACATTATTGTGAAACATATTTTTTGACCTTCTCCAAGGTGATTTAAAATAAATTTTCTTTGGGCTGGAAATGCCAAAATGTTGGTCGAAAAAAATTGAGTTATGGATTATTAGCTTATTATTATTAGCTTTATGGATTATTTTTTTTTACATTTTGAAAACATTAGATTTTGGACCTAGCTGGAGGAAATTTCTAGCATTCATAAAGAAATTTTAGCATTATTTGTAAACATGTTTATCCATCTAACTTTGAAATTTGAAATAAATGAAAATCAGGCTTTTTAGACAAGTTTTTTGACATCTGTCATTTCCAGCTAAAAGATGCTTATTCACCAATTATTTTATTTCAACACACAATTTGGACAGAGTGTGATTGCATCTCATACCTAAACCTGCAAATGTACATGTGTGATGTACAATAAACTCACAGGAAAAGACCTCAAAACATTTATTTCATTCAACAGTAATTATGAGAGGTCCAAGTCATAGTAGCATTAAATGAATATTTTGAACAAACCTTATATTTAAGGCCCCACAGTAGGCAGTGTACGACAAGAGGAATACAATTAGTCATTAAAAACAGTGTTTTTTTTTCACTGTAAAAAACTTTTCCCTCACAAAAGACACAATATAGTCTATGTACAAAATAATAAAATCAGTTCTTCTAAAATGACAGATTTCAAAGGCCTCACAGCTAAACTACGTTTACATGATTAAAGTGGTCTAGCCTTCAATTCTTTGGTTTTTTTAAGACGCTTGCTCAGTAACGAGACATTCTTGCGCTTCTTCTCGTATCCTACCGAGGGACCTCTCTCGCTCCTCCTGCTCGTGAATGGAATTCTGCACCGTCGTTTTGCCATGCTGCTCCTTCAGGTGGCGCCGTAAGGCGGGCTTGTGGGCGAAGCGGGCGTGGCAGTACGCGCAACGGTGAGGGCGCTCGCCGCTGTGGAGATTCATGTGGTCGATGAGCGTGGACCTCTGGGTGAAGCCCTTGGAGCACAGCGGGCACTGGTGGGGTTTGCCGTTACCCCGGTGCAAGGCCATGTGTCTGTTCAGGTTGTACGAGTGGTGGAATTGCTTTTCGCAGAAGGGGCAGGAGTAAACCTGGTGAGCAGAGCAGTAGTGCATGGCGAGGGCGTGCGCGGAGGGGCACGTCACGCCGCAGTGCTCGCATATGACGGGCCCGGTCACGCTGGATGTGGAGCCCACCACGGCGACAGACTCGTCCCCCCCCTCGCTCGTCCCGGCATTCAACCCGCAACCCCCCTCGCCGGCATCGCCGGACCCATCCACTGCAAAATTGGTCAAACTATTGTTGGCGAGCGGCAACGACTTGTCCCCCTGAGCGTCATCTAAACTTAAGTCCAATCGCGGGAGGTCGACTGAGAAAAAGTTTCCTGTCTTAATCCCTTCGCTCAAGTCCACCCCGAAGCCGCCAGCTGTCCCTGCCAGATACCACAAATCTTGGGAGGCTGATCGAGGCGATTTTTTCTCCTGCGATGACGCCCAGCGTTTCCTCTTGAAACCCCGCCCCATGGCTTTCCCTCGGCCGCGGACAGGTTCAGATAACCTGTGTCTTAAAGAACGTAGTACGTCCCTTGGGAAGCCGTCCATGCTGGTACCTTGAGCTATTGGATTCAAGTCATATTCGCCGCTCTCTCGCCCCATTTCCCCATCTGCTGCAGGGGAAAGGGCATCCTTATGCTCGTTAATCGGTGCTCCCGACTCTTCCTCCTTGACACTGTTCTGCTCTTCATCAGAGATGTAGACTTGGAACACATCACGGTGAGCCTCTCCTCCCTGGTCTGAAGCATGATCCTGTGCCAACAATTTGAGATGGAAAGGAATGAAAATGACGTTACAGTTGCTCAAGAAACAACCAATCAAGAAGCACCCGTTCTCTGGGTTTGATCATGTGACAGTTGCGAACAGAGCCGTATGGCAAAATGCATTTTTGAAAGCATTGACTGTAAATGAACGTTTTGATTGCCGTTTATCTCAAACCGGAAATTTGCAGTAAACTATGCGGCTTGTTGAAACATGGTCAAGTGGGAACACACACACCTTCACGCGTGTTTTATCCGCCAAAGGACTGCCATCCTTTTGCTGACTGATCTCCTGTGTGCCGTCCCCTTCCACCAAGTGGACCGCAGGGCTACGCGCAGGTGACATTCGGCTGCCAGGGGGTGATGCGATGGAATGAATGCTGCCACTGACAATCACAGGCTGAGGCGGGTTTTCCTCTGTAGTTATCTGCAACATGTGGAAAAGAAAATCGTGTGAGCTCAAATGGATTACAAAATGGCATAAAAACAATAGTTAAGACATCCAATCAACTTTGGAATACAAATTGACCATTCCCTAAAAGATGTCAATCATAAAATCGGCTGGATCGCAAAATTTCTAGATTCCTTTCTGCCTGACATTGATTTTAGTAGGCTTTCACCTTTGACTCGTTTAAAAAAAAATCAATAGGGTCTTGTTTGAGATTGGTAGATTGCATCATTGATCAGTTTAGAGCTTGGTCGTTTATTTTCTGTGCTGGTGCCTGCCTGCATATCCCGTACCGTATATAAAATAATCCTATAAAGTATGAGGGTCCCAATAGAATAAAAGACAAATTAAGAACACAACATTGCTCAAAAAACTATTAAATATATAGGCTGATGCTTCAGGTAACACTTAATACAAGTGTATACGTACTTTACTGTAAAACAACAGAATTGATTGATCCGTTTTCTATTGTACTTGTCCCCTAAAGGAGGTTGTGATTAGTCAGTCCAGGACCCAAAAAGACAAATATTCACAACCACCTTTACACAGGTTAACAACTAAGCATTTTAATGTGTGCTATGTACAGTATCAAGACGTGGGTTATAAAGCAAGATGTGCTTTGTACTAATTTAACCGTGAAAATCTATATAGGCTTTAAAAAAAGTATACGTTTAAATATAACAATGATAGTGCTTTGTATCTTTTCGGAAAGATGTGTGATTAACCTTCAATGGATTGGGGTTTTTCAGCTGCATGTATTTCTTCAGAGCATCCCTGCAGCGCTCTACAATATATTCCATCTGCAAGTAACTTGCGGCAGTCAAGTAGTTGACTATTTCCTCTGGTTTGAATTGGAGAACACCAGTGTAGCAGGACTGTAGCAGATCGCACATGACCGAAGAGCTGTGCAGCAATGACACCTAGGCAATTGAGAGCATTGTTTATTACAGGACAATGGATACAATGGCATTGTGCACATTGCCATTCTTATCTACCTGAAGCTTAGAAGAAGGACTGAGGAGAAACTGGTCTCTCAGGAAGGGTGAGCAAGCAGCCAGCACTACCTTGTGTCCCCTGAATGTTTGGTTGTTGCTGGTCAGTATGGTGACATCACAAAAATGCTGGCGAGATCTCAAGGAATTCATGTGTTTGAGGGTCATGTCCCCATGGCCCGGCAAGCGGAAACACAGCATCTCCATCATGACTGAAGATATGGAGAATTGAAGCGTTACTGTTTACATGATAACATTTGCAAATGACAGCTCGTTTCAGCATCTTGTTGGCCCTAGAATTCATATGAGCGAGAATAAAACATACGCAGATGGGGGGAAAGAATATTGCAGCTCTACAAGGATAATCTTTGCAAAAACTCATCATTTTGAAAAAGTGTCAATGAAAAACCAGATAAACTAATGACTCTGAAACAACGAATCGCTATAGTTAACGCAAAGTGAACGATCACTGTTTCCCTCCCAGCTCGTCCACGCAGCACAAATGGCAGCTAGCCTTAGCAAACAGCTTAGCTCGCTGCGATCTCACCACTCGCGCACAAACAAAACATCCTCACTTACCGTGTTGCAGTGTTTAACTTTGAATGCACTCACCTTCCCCTTTAATTCCGTCGAGTGCACCTAACAGATGGTATAAAAGAGGTCTGTTTTCATCCGACAATCCCTGATTTGTTTTAGTTTCAGTCTTCTCTCGCTGCTTGCTGTTAAAGGCAGACTGTTTACTTTACGACCTCTCTGGATGAAGAGCATCCCGTGACAACAGCTGTAAACCAATGTTATCAGACTACCGGACTGATTGTGAGTCGGTTATGTCGTTTGTCCTACACTATAGCCCCGTATACAATCGAGATTGGATACTGATTTCCGATCAGCAGGTTTTAAATCAATAACGTTGAGTGTCATGGGCGGGGTTTGGGTGTGACGTAGCACGTCCTCGTTCACATACCTCCACGCCCATTGAAAAACATGTCGGCATCTGAGGCTGCGACAAAGGTAGCAAAGAACACACATTACACCGGCAAATAAGATTCATATATTTGAAAACGCACTTTTGTGTAGCGAAACGTGGCGTTTCGAGTGATGGAGTGTCTGATTATGGCAGCGTTTTCTTTGTTGGGTGCAGGGGCTGTTGGCTTCTAAGTTGGGCTAAAGTGCTAGCTAGTAACAATGCTTTGCTTAAGATTATTCTAGCTAGATGTGTGTACTCACATTTATCTCTGATTCCTTTTTTTGTGCATGTTCTCTTACCCTTAAGAACTTAAATCATCCAGTCCTCTTCCATAGATTTGAATTTGCAATGGCTTTTAGCTAGTCGAAACTTCTTTAAGGTAAACGTGGCCTAATTGAGCATTTTAAAATGTTCTGTAGTGTTTATGTTTTCAGTGTGTTTTTTCTACCTCTGCTGCTTTTGTAAAAAAAAAAAAAAAAAAAATGGATTGCCCTACTGATGGCGACATTTGATGTAAACACCAAACTACCAGCCATTGGTTGAACATATAAACGTAATGGAAATCAACGCATAGTAGTGTCTAATGACTTAACTTTTGCTTGTTGCTGCAGAGGTAAGAATTTTGAATTTTGCTTAGTCACCCTCTTAGAATATTGGCCATTTGCGTATTTTCATACATCCAGGCATCTGATTTACGTGTGCATTTTTTAATCACAGTACATATTAGTATGCATACATTACAACACATCGATAAATTGAGTCAAAATTAGAATAAAAACATTTGTCTTGGATATTGTCTCATTTATTTTGTAGGAGTCTCTAGATGGAAAAGCCCAAGAGTCTATTGCTGGCCCAAGTCAAGTCAAGGAGGGTGTGTACTCCCTTAAGTTTATTTTCTATGTGCAAGAGATATATGTTTACTGTATATGTTTTAATAAATGACGTTTTCACTTCAGATAATGCAGATGTCACCATGGCCAAAAAAACAGAGCCAGCGAGTGGTGTCACACAGGTGTTGAGTTCTCAGTTGCCTGGGAAAGATGCACCCAAAGATAGAGAGGATGGAGCGTCCTCACCTCTTAACAAACCACCTCCAGGTGATAATTTGCTTCTGACTTACTGTAATTTTTGTACGTTCAATTTCTTTTTGCATTAAATTCTCCGTCTGACTTACAGGTTATGCAGCCAAATCCATACCTGTCACCACCCCCTCCTTGTTATCTTCCCCTTCTACATCAATGACGCTGTCCCCAGGCCGAGCAAAGATGAGCGTTTCTGGGCCTGTTAGTAGTAAACCTGTCCTGCCATCTGCACCGCCATCTTCCTCTCCCTCTACCTTATTGGAACCACCCAAAATCCATCGGGCACGTAAAACAATGACCCGCCTACCACCAATGCAGGTAAATCTGCTTTATGTCAATGTTATGATTAAGAAGGCGTGTGTTCCTTTGGTGACAACATCCAGAATTTGAATCACGCACAGGATTGGAAAAATCAAAAAGGTGAATCTGTGGATGCAGAGGTCCACGAAACATATTTGAATGACAACGCTTCTTGTCAGTTAATGTAAAAATCAATCCAATGAAAGGCTGTAGGCAATTAAGCAAAACTGTAACATTATATCATATTTTCCGTGGCTGTGCAAAGCACCTGTAACATTTAACTGTCATATGCTCATAATCTCTGTTTTATTTGTGTTCATGTATTCAATAATGTTGTAACTCAGTGATACACCTAAAAAAAATTCCCAGTCAATATAACCAATATTAAACACATGAATATCATATGTGAAGTATTATTATTATATTTGATTAGCATTTTTGTTACTACGCACTTCATTATACAGAGGAGCCAAATCGACACACCTGCTGGACCTGTGACTCCATCAAGCTCATCCTCGGACATGGAAACTGGTGAGCATCTTAAATTATTTAGGCATAATAATGTGCAAGTTATTCTGTTTTGTGATTACGTTAAGATACTTTATTAAATGTGTTCTTTAAATGCCATGCCCACGCCATTTATATTTGTTTTTATTCTCACTTTTTTTTATGTAAGTGAAATGAATAATTCTGTCCCTTTCTTGACAGTTACAAAAAAAAGAAAACTCGGCCATTTACCTGCCAGCTCCCAGGAGAAATCAGAAACATTTTCTGACAATACACAAAAAACAGTAAGTAAAAGTTTGAAAGAGATACATAGAAAAGTGCTGTTCAGATTCTACTTAAAAAGCCATCTACAGTAATTATGGTCCATACCAATGAAAGCACCATATCAGAATTGTTTTGCCGACTCGGTGCATAATCTCTCCTCCTCAACTCTGGAACCAAAACAAAACTAAAATTTGTGGTTGAGGTCGCCGTGTATTTACTCTTGAAGAAATAATTGGTGTTTAGGGTGACAAATCAACATTGGAACATTGTTTAATAGTCCCAAATGTTGAGTTTTCATGATAGGCCCCTTTCAAACTCAACATATGTGTTTTGAGAATGCTGACGTGAATGCAGAATTACTGACATTGAAATCTCAAACAATCTTCTCAGGAATCTGATTCCGAATCACAAAGAGACACATTGATTCAGGACAAATCACGGGAGTTTCCATGGAAACAGGCGGATCAGGGGAAAGATAGAATCAGCTCCGATGTGCTGGAGTCAGTTGGAGGTGAGTGACTTTGAAAACATGATTGGAGTCATGAAATGTTTCACATAGTAACATTGATCATTAATAAAATTAGAAATTAGTTAGAAAAAGAATAGAAGTTGTCCCAATACTGTTTTTACTGCCTGCTATTGTCTACTTTATTATTTGCTCTATTGTGTGGAATATAAGTCTGCTCTGGGAAATGAACAGAATAAGAATTTCATTTTGTAGTGTTACAATGCATGTGACAAAATAACTTGAAATATTCTAATCAATGTGGTAACTAAAGCCTAACTCATGACTGAAAAAAACGATCTGAAGTTTCTTTTAAAAATTCACCTTTAGGCTATCGTAGTAACATTACACGTCGGATTACATTTATTATTATTTGTGTCGTTCTGTGTCCCATTAAAATCACATGAACAACAGCAACCTACTCATCCTGGTTTGTGCTTTAAATGCCTTTCAGCTGGAAGGTCCACTGAGTACACAGAGGTTCCGTTAGACGCACTGGACATCGCTGCTGCTGACAGCCTGACACTCTCACCTCATCATGGTAGGTTTACAGATTTTCAACGTATATGTCTAATGTCACTGGAATCTACACTCTTATGAACATGTTAAACTCATTATTGACATTATTCTTCGCCTTGTCACGTCTTTCTGAATGAAAGGAAAATGTGAAAAGTTCCAATTTTGACAATGCAACAGCTGAAATCCTTGTTCAAATTATTAACACCCTGAAAATACTATTTTGAAGTAGTTTTGGTCAAAAACTGTAAATGGCAATTGTAATTTTTAGTATTATTATTGAATATATACATCGTAAATTCTGGGTATTTATCAAGAGTTAGATAAAAATCACAAAGATGATGGCAAACCGTTTTACTTGCCCCACAGAGGGAAGCGACGGAGGGGACACGGAGCGCCTGGAGGAGCTTCCTCTTTGCAGCTGTAGGATGGAAGCGCCTCGTATTGAAAGCACCAACCACCGTCTCAGCAGACAGTGTATGGCCACTGAGTGCAGCAATGGAGAGGTTTGTGGTGTCCTTTAGGCCATCCCATCATTTACCCCCCAGTTCTCCTTTTAGCCCAAGTCCAGGATTAATATGTGAATCAGCACGTGGGACATAAAGCTTTCGGACAAAAATAACTTTGTCAACTGCTTCATGAATAACGGTCCATTTATTCACAAACACAGTGCACATTATATGTGCGCTTTCTCTCACAGTCACATTTAAAGGGGAAGTCAAGTAAAAAAAAAAAAAAAATCCCGTTAGTCTAACACAGTATTCTTTCTCATTAATATTTTGTTTGTGGAATATGCTACAGTATATGGTAAACAAGAATATTCAAATGTTCATGAAAGCTCAAATTGTCTGAGACTTGGAAGAATGCCACCTATTTACATGGAAGGAATTTGCGCAACGTAATATTTGCCACTGTTGAACAGCTGGATGATTTTTTTTAAGGTAATTGAAGATAATAAGGTTCTATGGGTTTTAATACTGTGGGCATTTTGTTGAAATTGTTTTCTCAATTTTTAAAAGTCTGCTTAAAAATCCTTTAAAAATTTTCTCCGACCCCAGTGTGTCATTTCGCTAATTTTCAGTAAATCACAGGCTAGCTTTGTTACTGACATTTTTGCGGTTAACCTTCCAGCTGAGGCCATGCACCAATATGACCACCAAAGGAGAGACCATGCGGCCATCTAGCCGGGTACCCCTTATGGTGCTTTGTGAAACCCATCGCTCCCACATGGTCAAACATCACTGCTGTCCCGGTTGTGGTTTCTTTTGTGTAGCAGTAAGTTGTCTTCACCTGCTGTAGCCAGTCAACTTTAAGTTGATGTTTGTTTATTTGCCCGCGATCATCCCCGTTTTCTTCATCAAGGGAACATTCCTTGAGTGCTGCCCGGATCAGCGCATCGCCCACCGTTTCCACCGTGGGTGTGTCACGGTGCTCGGCGGTGGGCGTAACAGAACGAACGGCGGCATGCTGTTTTGTCCCCACTGTGGAGAGGATGCAACTGAGGCTCAAGAGGTCACCATACCTTCCACGACAGCTTCCGCGACCACGGTCGTCACAATGTCGGCGTCCTCCACCACCACTCCATCTTTGCCACCATCTGTCCCTTCGGGGCCTTCTCTCACAGCATCCACCGGTGGGATGAAAGATGGGAAGATGCCTGAAAGGCCTGTCAGGTAAGAACCTTTAAGAAGGTTCACTCATGACCTTAAATTGTTGTAATTGTTGGCCTATCAAGATTTTGGATGCTACATTTTTTTGCATTAGCGAGAGCATGGCTTTATTGATGTAATGTCATGACTAAATGTGAATATTTTTCATTTCATTTAGAGAATATAGATTTGATTTTTTATACATAAGTGGAAAATGTAATCTGTATAACAAAAGCTGAGTGTATAGAATACTTTTAAGATGTTGGTAGCAGCAATAGAAGTACATGTATATTTACCAATTTCCCCAAAAAGTGACTGCTAGGACTTGAATTTATGTTTGCAATTCATCCATGCCTCTGCAAAGTGAAAAACAAATAGATGACGATTTTAGAGGGGTAATAAAGTGAATATTTTGTCTATAAATCTCCTTAAAAACAAATGTTGTCACTTACTGTCAACTTAAAATGACATTATATGCTCAAGGCTCGTTTAATAACCAACCACAGCTCAGCTTCAGAATTTCCCAGTACCAAACAGAAAATAGAAAAGCTGTGATTTTCAGTTAACAGCAAGTCAAAAAAAAATTTTAAAGACCTTTTTCTCAAAAAAAAAAAAAAGAGTCATTTACTAAATACTAATTAGCATCAATGTCTTCACTAGTGCACGTATGCGCAGCCATGGAATGGTGACCTTAACAGTGGAGCAACAGCAGCCACCTCAGCCTGTGCCCTCAACTGCATCTGTCACCACTGCGCATCCTCCTGAGGAGGGAGTTGACAGTGTGGGGCCATCTGTGTGTATGCCAAATGGGAAGCCTGTTTGTCCCAGCGCTCTTCCACCAGGACCTAGCAGGGCAGCGCTTCAAAAGGCTATTCTTACACAGGATAGCGAAAGGTTTGCTCTCAAGTACAGTATTACTCCTTCAGTCTTCTATAAGTATACAATATAGAGTTACATTACAAAAGTATATCACAATTCTGCATGGGGGGGGTATCCTCTTAGGAGAAAGAAACTGAGGTTTCACCCACGCCAGCTCTACCCTGCTGCCAAACAAGGGGAAGTCCAGAGAGTTCTTCTCATGCTAAGTATGTAGAAAAAGTTCCTTGGAATATGGTTTCAGATACTTGAATGTAAACGGATTGTGTATGCTGTGTTTGTCCAAGTGGAGGGCATTGATCCCACGTACCAGCCTGACTCTCAGAATCGACGCTCTGCTCTTCATGCTGCTGCTCAAAGAGGTCTTTTGGAAGTCTGCTACATACTTCTGCAAGTGTGTGAGGCTATCTATCTATCTATCTATCTATCTATCTATCTATCTATCTATCTATCTATCTATCTATCTATCTATCTATCTATCTATCTGTCTATCTGTCTATCTGTCTATCTGTCTATCTGTCTATCTGTCTATACGTCTATACGTCTGTCTGTCTACCATCCATCCATTCCTCCCCTCCCTCCCTCCCTCCCTCCCTCCATTCCTCTCTTCCTTCCTTCCTTCCTTCCTTCCTTTCTTTGTTTTTTTTAAAACTGGTTAATTGTACAGGGATTTCTAGCCTTTTCAAACTCACTCAAATCAGTCATTTGTGATTTCTCCATCTATTTTTTTTTCTAGTTTTTGTGCACTAACTAAATTATCCTTTTTTTCTGACAGGGAGGTGCTCAAATTGATGCTCAGGACAAGGACCTGAGAACACCACTTCTAGAAGCCATCGTCAACAATCATGTCGAAGTGGTTCGATACCTGATCCAAAATGGGGCCTGCGTCTACCATGTTGTGAGTATCATTTGCTGCTTGATTTATAATTGTACGTTTGATGATGATTTATTTTATTGTTGGATTTCTTTTATAGGAAGAGGATGGATATACTGGGCTCCACCATGCAGCCAAACAGGGCAACCTGGAAATTGTCAACATACTGCTGGAGACGGGACAGGTGGATGTAAATGCACAGGTGATGAAGAAAAAGCAAAAAAAGCAGACCAGTTATCAAATGCTGTTATTTAGAACGCATTGTTTGTAGTCTTTCGCTATTCGACTTGAGTAAACGTGGACGAACACAACTCTATGTATTCAATATGAAACAATAAACTGAAAAGCATTCAGTATGACATGTGCAATCAAAAAACAAATTCTATACTTTCTAATTTATTCTGGAGTTTGGACTTTTGTAACCTTTTTATTAGCTTCATTTTCAAAAAGTGTCTTACATGACTCACAACCTGCCCCCTTGCCATTCATGCCTACAAAAACGCCACACTAATACATTGTCATGGCTCGTTTCAGGATAATGGCGGTTGGACTCCAATCATCTGGGCTGCAGAACACAAACATGTGGAGGTGATCAAAGTGCTGCTAAACCGAGGAGCTGACGTTACTATCAATGACAAGGTGATCAGTGATAAGTTGCTTTGAAAAAATGCTAGATCCCCCTGACAACTGCCAAGAAGTCAACCAACAATAATACAGAAAAGGTATTTTGCTTCAAATGTAATCTTTTCCCCCTAGGAGTTAAACGTGTGTCTCCACTGGGCAGCTTATGCAGGCAATGTGGATATCGCAGAGATGGTGTTGAACGCTGGTTGTTCCCTTGCCTCAGTAAATGTACATGGCGACACACCACTCCACATTGCCGCAAGAGAAGGATACCTGGAATGTGTTACGTGAGTCACGTTTTAACAACTTTATTATTCCTTTAAATCATGAAAACAATTCCTTATTAGGGTTAAGGTTCATTACCCTATGATGTGATTTTGAAAACGTAATAACTGTGTCCTTTTTGTCGTTTCGCTTTAGGTTGTTTCTCTCGAGAGGTGCAGAGATTGACACTATTAATAGGGAGGGAGACACACCTCTCACTCTTGCACGGCCCGACACACCAGTATGGGTTGCCCTCCAGATCAACAGGAAGATACGAAGGGGAATAGCCAATCGCATGCTTAGGACAGAAAGGATTATATGCAGGTTGGCTTTTTTCATATTTACATTACGGTTTGAATGGAAAATGAGGGCACTTGGGCCTTCCTAGACAGACACTCTTAAGGACTGATCTGTAATGCGCACAAAATGGATGCAGTGCTTTACAATATAGAAATCTGCCTCCCCTGCAATCAAGAGAGTCAACTTTGCTTGTATTCTTTTCCTCTTTGCATAATCATTATTGCTGCACCGTCCCAGTGACATCACCCAGGGCTATGAGAACGCACCCATTCCATGTGTAAACGCAGTTGATGATGAAGGCTGTCCTTCGGACTACAAATACGTTTCAGAAAACTGTGAAACATCAGCAATGAACATTGACCGCAATATCACACATTTACAGGTATTTTTTCTTTTTTTTTTAACTACTGTTCTGTTTCAAAAGAAGCAACGTTACTGTTTAAGGACACGTCGTGTGTTTCCTCAGCACTGTGGCTGTACTGATGACTGTTCCTCGAGTAACTGCCTTTGCGGACAGCTCAGCATCCGCTGCTGGTATGACAAGGTACAGTAAATTTGACTCAAACTTTGAGTATTCGAATAAAAATGTTGTTTTTTTTTTTAGCTTGGTGAAAAAAATGTTCGGTGTGTTCAATTTTTTGAATTAAGGTACTCAAATGACTCAAGGACGGGTTTCACCCATAGATCCCAACCTAGTATAAAGAAAATGTTTGATCTTATTTTTATTTACAGGATCAGAGGTTGCTTCAAGAATTTAATAAAATTGAACCTCCCCTCATATTCGAATGCAACATGGCCTGTTCTTGCCATCGTACATGCAAAAATAGGGTGGTACAGGCTGGCATCAAGTAAGTGTAAAACACACACACACACACACACACACACACACACTTTCCAAGCCATAGGCCAAACCCATCAAACGTTTTTTCCTTCCCTCAGAGTTCGTCTTCAGCTCTACAGGACAGCAAAAATGGGCTGGGGTGTTCGAGCATTGCAGGACATTCCCCAGGGAAGCTTCATCTGCGAGTAAGACCAAAGCATCCATTTTCTTAGTTCTTTTTGCCAGATAATCTTAAAATATCCATTCCGTGCAGATATGTGGGGGAGCTTATCTCAGATGCAGAAGCAGACGTCAGAGAGGATGACTCTTATCTCTTTGATTTGGATAATAAGGTAATGATTGGCACACGAGTTATCTTGCTCCATTGATGTCCAACCCATCCTGTGTTTTCTCTGAAGGACGGGGAGGTATACTGTATTGATGCCCGTTATTACGGGAACATCAGCCGCTTCATCAACCACCTTTGTGACCCGAATCTCATCCCGTTACGTGTGTTCATGCTGCACCAGGACCTAAGATTTCCACGCATCGCCTTTTTCAGCTCCAGAGACATCCTTAGCGGCCAAGAGCTTGGGTGAGATGTGTTGAGATGGTTGTCAGCATTGCAGCCTCTATTTGCATAATGATACCGGGATTCTCATCTGTGTCTTCATTGAGAGCTGTTAAGACTTAGAAATGAAATGCAAGAAATACGTTTCCTACTAGTCACTGGTGTAATAACAGCTAATACAATACCAGTATGAGTACGAGTCAAATATGAGCTAAGACTTCTATGAGAGCAGTATCAACGGTAATGCATATTAATATTCGTATTGATGTAAAGCAAATTTTGCACTCATTACCATGTATTAGAAAGCTATGCTTTTGATCGTGATTTTTGCACAACTGTGTTGAATCAGTTGGTTTCCAATATGTTAACAAAACAAATGTGTTTTTCCCTATAGCTTTGACTATGGAGATCGCTTTTGGGACATTAAAAGCAAATATTTTACCTGCCAATGTGGCTCGGAGAAATGCAAACACTCTGCAGAGGCCATTGCTTTGGAGCAGAGCAGATTGGCTCGACTGGAGGCCAGTCCGGAGTCGGGAGCAGACTGCGGGCTGACTGTTCCCAGCATTTAATAACAGAACTTTGTATTTGCCATTCATATTGTGTGTGTCCCTGAAATATATGGTGCTTTTTTCAGTGATGGTAATCAATTTTTTGCCACCCAACCAAAGGCTGATTTGTAGTAACAGTGACCATGCCTTTACGCTAAGATAACATGAATCAATTACTGTATATTGAAATATATTTGTTTACATACTGTATTTTACCAAACAGTTTTCAGCATTAATTTGCCCTTTGTGGAACGTATTTGTTTCGCTGGGTGGCAAGAAACAAACTGATTTTATTGCGTACACCAGGAAAACAGAAATTCAATGGCCTATCATGTATCCGACGCATAGTATAATAACAATCCATTGCCTTTCTTCTCCTTTTTTTTTTTTTTTACATTCTAAGTATTAAATTTTTAGAAAAAAAACTCATTTAATCCTACAATCATTGTGTCTTATGTTTTGTAACCCCCCAATTCCTTAAGTAAATTATAAATAGGTGGTAGGATCGTATTTTACGTGTTTGGCAATCACAGTAGTTCATTCAGCATTAATCAAAGTATTTAGCATATTATCGTTCACTTGATTGCGACGTTGAAACTTTTTGTAGACGAGGTTTTGCGTAAATCCAGGAACGGGTAATCAAGAAAAAAGAATAACGGTACTGTAGGAGAAAAATGGCTCAACTACTAAACTGCACAATTTAGCGAAACAAGCTAAATCCAGACATTACACTCAGCGGACCTAGTGGAATGCCGTAACGTTTTTTTTTTAAAGACAGATTTGTGTCTATGACATAAAGCAACGAAGATGATTGACAAAATGTAATGATAAAAGTTATTGTTTACAAATCATCTGAAGAGGCGAGTGCACCTGGCAACTTCCGGTGCACGTCCCAAAGGTGCGCGCTTGTCGTCACTGCTTAGTAACAACAGTGGGGGGGGGAAAGATTCACTCGACTGCGGCCTCTCTCAAAAGCTTTTATTGTACTCTTCGCCCAGGACGGTTTTGTCCTATTCAAAGTAAAGCGAGCTGTGAGTTACAAGCCGAGAAAAACGAGGTTAGGCTCGAGGTGGAAATGAGCAAGAAAGAGAAAAATCTCGACTCTCAATATGGTGAGTTGCCATCATCCGTTACCTCGAGAGATTTGTGTTGTTGTGCTTTACTTTTGAGGAATAAAGGGCTGAATTTGTCATTTAAAAAGTCTTATAACGTCGAATAAGTTAAGTACGGTGAATAGTGATTCGCTATTCTATGTCGTTTAGTTTTAAAACACCAATGTCCATCACAGGGAGTCCTCGGTCTACGACGCTATTTAGTTACAACCGTGTACGCAAGTCGAGGTTTTAAATCACTAACAGTTTGTCAACCTGCTTGAGCCAAGGCACTTATTTTAAATTGGAATTTTTCAAAACACATATACAGAATAATGTCACAAATATTAACCGTGCTTCTTCGGCGCCTTTTGTCGTCTTAAGAACATTCGTAATTGTTATGTCACTATACATCGTTTGCATAGATAGATGGACATAAATGGATACATCAGATTGGATAATTTTTCTAGCATAACACGGCAGGATCCTAATTACTGCACATACACACTCCAAGTCAAAAGTTTGGACACACTTCTCAGTTTCTTGTGTTTTCTGATAGTAATGCTGGACACCCTGCCATAGAAAAATATATCTAAGCTATATGTAAAACAATCAAAAGTATGGTGGTAATTCTTGCCATGTACTTTAGGTTTTTATTAAACTATGTGAGCACAGTAGAAATGAACATCTTACATTTAAATGGGATTTTTGTACATAGCGTTATTACTTGGCTTCAAATTAAGCAGAACCTCTTATGCATTATATAACCAAACAGAGAAATATCAGGAATTTAAACAGATTATAATCAGAAAAGTATTTATTTTCTTTAATAATAAGCAAACGTTTTTTGGGTCAAAGAGAAAATTCCTTCGCACTTGAGATGCAGATTTACAAAAGGTTTGTATGGCACTTTGAATTCAGCTTGGCATGTGTTCAATTGATGGAGTCCATTTAAGTGTATTGACACAATGGGAGGTTTACCAAGGCGACAGTAAATAAACCCTCCCTGCAGGTAAAGGCAGATTGTTATTTTATGTCTTTAAAAAAATGCTGTAAGAGGATTTTCGTCTCATTTATTTATTATACCTTCAGGTTTTTACTGAATCAGACCTAATTACGTGACAGTTGCCATGTCGAGTTCTGTCCACAGTACATCATTTGAGATATTATCATAATTCTCTAGAACTCAGTTGATGGTGGTTGTTGACCCTGTCTTTTTCCATTTTAATCATAATAGAAGTCGACACATAATCTAAATGACGTAGTGTGCTGCTCTGATTGCACATATGAAGCTGAGTCATAAGATAACGCAAAAGGCTACTCCCCCTGATCCACAACACCCATTTTCACTCCTATACGAGCCAAAGCTATAAAACGTTTTAAACTGAGGTATCATTTAATGGAGTCAGCGTGAACCCCTTTACGAGTCAATGTTTGGTGCAAACAGAGCATTGTGAAATTTGACACTTATCACAGCAAGAGGCCACTGAACAGGTTCCTTTGTTACAGCCATTTCGTGACACTTCTTTTTTTGTTTACCCTCAAAGGATGATGTTCTGAGCCGTGCGATATATTCCTTTTGGAATATTGTCAAACAAGTTTAATAGTCTCGTTTCCATGATATAGGAACCTCTAAAGTGGAACACCATACTCTGATGTGTTCTGGTTTCAAAACAACATCTGCGACTGACCTAAATGTCACATCATAAACACATTTATTTGTTCAAGTGATGCTAACATTTTAACTTCATTCATGTATAATTCAAATCCGACTAGAGGCATAGTTCTCCATCGATTTTGTTTTTAGGTATTCGGTTTTGGTCCCGCTCTTTCTTTTACCTTTCTTTCGAAAGCATAACATTAGGCATCATTGTAAATTCAAATGACATTCAAATAACTCAGCTGGCAGTACAGTATCAGTGTTGTGCATCTGCTTCATGATTTTGAAACCCAGAATGTTGTCGAAGGTGTAAGACTTTTTTTAAAAATAAATAAGCTGTTATTGAAGTTAGCCATTCGTTGCGTTCCAGGAAACAAATCGCTTTTATTCCTGCTCCACATCCACCCGGTCCATAACTTTTTTACAGCACTCGTAAGATCCCCACTCAAACAAGTATTTCCGTCTTTTGAGTCTTGCACAGTAATTCATTAACTTAAAATGAACACATGACTTTGCGTTGTTTAAAAATGTAGTGTATGTTTGTACTCGTACAATACACACAATTCATTTTCAATTCAGATTTCAAATGTATACGTTTTGAGAAATGGTGGCACGCATGTAAAACATTTTGTCAGCGGGACAAAAAACCTACACATTATATATATATTTTTTTTTTTCTAGGTGAACCTGTCCAGTATGATCCTTCCTTTAACGGGCCCATAAAGAAGAGGTGATTTTCAATTTCATTTCCTGCTGCATTGTTTCCATTAGTTTGAGTTGACTGGTTGACTCACAATGAAGACAAATTGCTGTGCAAAGTCCGCACAACTTATTTATAAGTTTCCCTCTTCTGTTTTTCCCCTAGAGGATGCACTGACATCATCTGCTGTATTCTGTTTATGGCGGTCATCTTGGGCTACATCGTAGTTGGGGTTTTAGGTAAGCGTAACTAAATAAATAAACTCTGTAAACCACTCTGTTTTGTCCTCTTTCTTTGTTTTATATGTAACACACTGGAGAAAGCAGGTCAAGGTTAGTAAGGTAGTATAACAGTATACTGTGTGTTGGCCTTTGACACGGCATTAAAACAGTGGAGAAGTAGGCGCAACATTGCCTTACGCAGATATTCTGATGCCAACATATGCGGATAAAACATCACAATGGGTTCCTTTTTTGTGTTTCTGCTTTTCTCTTATATAACTTGAATTTTCTCCCGCTTTTGCCTTTTTTATGTTTTTTCCTTTTGTGAATGACTTGATCCAAACCTGGTATCCACAAACCCACTTTTTAAAATGTGAGAGACACCGCACAATAGTTAGAAAATGTACACTACTGCGCTTCCTGGTCTAATAATGTGTAACATCCTTTATATAACCATCCCAGCAACATCACACACACACACACACACACTTCACGTCCTAATATGTAGAAACAATCCAAAAAAAATAGCATTAAGCTTGTTAAACGTTGACCAACTAGGTCATCAAGCTCATTCCAACACACACTTCCTTATCTTAAGTCCACACAAAGTTTGTGAAGGCAGCTCAATAGAACATTATTAAGATTTGCTATTGGGTGCTGTTCAAGTCACCGTTTCTGCTCGGCCATGGCGGAAGCTTAAATGACACTTCTTGTCTTAACAGCATGACAACAACAACATGAGTTATTTCTATCTTCCCGTCTGCTTACCTGTTCTATCTATCGGTGATGCCGGTAACATGGCGCTACCACTTCCAGTCAATAATCAGATTACATTTTTGTTTTTTCTCCTCCTTGTGTCAGCATGGCTTTACGGAGATCCCCGGCAAGTTCTCTATCCAAGAAACTCAACTGGATGGTTCTGTGGCATTGGACCAAATAAGTAATTAGCTTTCACTTGTTTGGATTACGAAATCTACACTATAACAAACCATCAGTTAATATTTGTCCTCTTCTGTTCTCTTAGAAACCGACCCGCACTCTTGTACCTTGACATGATCAAGTGTGCGACAGGTTTTAATGTGATGGCAGCAGCTCTCAATGGTCTTCAGTGTCCAACCACACAGGTTAAATGCTTTGATTTTCCATTTAGCTTTTTGTTGTACTCGCCGCCTTTCTTCACCATAATTTTACCCTCCACCAGGTATGTGTGGAAAAGTGCCCCACTGAATTCTCTGCCGTAGGGCCGTTCGACTACGCTCAAAAGCCTGCGAAGGTTTTCAATCAAAGTCTCTGTGCGCCATCCGTAAATCTGTCAAACACTGACATGGTAAATTTTTTATTTGTTCAATAATGTGCGGCTTGTTTCTTTGCCAAGACTTAGATCTTAATAAAATAATTTTCTTTTTAGACTGTTAAGGACATTGTGGAAAAGGAGCTTTGTCCCTTCTATACTATTCCCACTACCTCTGGTGAGTGGACGATACTGTTTATACTTTTAATTTTGGCTTAAGTGCCGTCACAGTGGAACCTCTGAGGCTTCCGAAGCTGCACAAATCGTGTAACCACCTCACCTGTTATCCTGTTTGAGGGAGTGTCAGTTGTGTCAGTTTTGCAACACGTTGTCCCTTGAAAGATTCATCGTATTTAGATTCTTTCCTATAGAAAAAGAAAAACAAAAAGAACAAAAACAGACTTCAGATGTTCCACTGGATTTTTTTTTATCAAATTCAAAATGGTTGCCAACTCATCCCCCCTTTTTATTTAGTTATTGGAAGATGCCTACCTGATGTCACAGCGCTTGAGAAAATGCCGCAGTATTTTTCCAACGTTTCAGGCCTGCCACCATCTGTCACCGAAACGGCCGACCTCATCAAGAATGGCACTGGGTAGATTATCAGCGCATAGCAATTTTACTTAGAAAAAAATACAATTCGTGAACCACATTAGTCATTGTTAAATGTCCAAATGAATGCAGATCAACTTTAGTAACGCTCTTGTTTACCTCCCCCTTCACCAGCACAGGGTCATTTGCCTCGTAAGTGGATTGAACCGTAGAGTAGCATCTTCGTGTACTAGTTTCTCCTGTCAGTCAGCTTTGTTATATTGTTTTGAGACATGCTCATGTTTTTTCAGCATGTGCTCCGTTTTGGTTTGGATAGAAAAGGTGATGGGGGGGGGTCATCTAAAATATGCATTTTAACCTTCTTGTGATGATGATTTAAAATCCACTGTCTTGCATTCGTGTATTTTTTTTACTACTGCATCAGTTGTAGTACTTGACAGCTTGCTTTTTTCAGACGAATTGTTTGACTTTGTTTTTGTCTCGATCAGAGACATTTTGAACGGCTTTGGTGCACGGGACATCGGTGTCAGGATCTTTGAGGATTTTGCGTCATCGTGGCCCTGGATCCTCGCGTAAGTTGATCGCACACATCCACCTCTTTGCTTATACATAGAACTGAAAACTTTGCTGTGGCAATCTTTATCACCTTTACTTTTAACTTGATTTTCATATTTCCTTCTCATAGTTTCTTTTTCTTGTTCTCAACAGTGGTCTGGCAATAGCCATGGTGCTCAGCTTGTTGTTCCTGTTACTGCTGAGATTCATCGCCTCCATTGTGGTGTGGTTCCTTATTGTCGCCGTTCTGAGCGCCGGGGCTTATGGTGAAAATGAACTCATTTTCGCATTTATTGATTTCTGCTTGAAAAAGAAAGTTTTGCAAACACTGCTCAGCGCCAGACAAAATTTGCTTCGTTGCGCTATGGTTGAGATCTTTTGATTTGGCTCATGTGTTTGCAGTATGTTTTTGAAGCATTGTTTGACTTCCTTTCAGGAATTTGGCACTGTTACACGGAGTACGATAAATACAAGAGTCTGTCTGCATCCATCACCGACATTGGATTCACCACCAACTTCAAGTTTTACCTGGAAGTGCAAGAGACCTGGTTAGCTTTCTGTGAGTTTAACCATGCTATATTTGCGGACATGCTTTATAAATCCTGGCTAAAATGGGAAGAAGGCATTTGATCTACCTGTAACTTACTCCTGTCAAGAGATTAAAAATGAGAGACGAAGATCTGCAAAAAAATAAAAATAAAACCACTGTTCATGCACGAAAACGCATCTAATGGGTATACAGAGAGTATAAAGTTAGAGATTAAAAATGAGATTAATGCGATTAATCGGACATCCCTAATCATCTTCCTTCTTGCGTTCGCTCCTCAGTGATCATTCTCTGTGTGGTTGAGGCCATCCTGATCTTAGTCCTCATCTTCCTGCGAGTCCGAATCCTCATCGCCATTGCGATCATCCGGGAGTCCAGCAAGTTAGTCATCTCATAGCGTTCTACTTGTAGAGTGTAGAGCATGTTATCCATCTCCTGTCTTCTTCGTAATAACTTGTGTTTCACAGGGCCGTCGCACAAATGATGAGCACGCTGTTTTACCCACTGTTCACCTTTATTCTCGTCTTGGCTTGTGTGACCTACTGGGGTTGCATCGCATTGTATCCTTTCGTTAAGAGGGCATGGGCATGTGATTCTTCACATCGCGTTAGGTCTCCTGAACTTATCAACACAGGTTTTTAGCCACCTCAGGAGGGTCCGTCTTTAAAGTGGTGGCTTTCAACTCCACTATGAGTGAATGTCAGCAGATTAATGGCACAGTGGACTGTAACCCTCAGGTGAATGGGCTGCTAAGAATCATAATAGCTTTTTTTTCCGTTGATATGATTTTTACATATTACTTTAAAAGGCTTGATTTTATACCGGACTCTAAACAGTGACCGTATATTCAAACTGGCATACACTCATTCGCTGTTCTTCCTGCTTTAGACCTTCAATGCATCGGATTATCCAACCTGCCCCTCCGCTCGGTGCATGTTTGTCAAATACAACACAGAGGGGCTCTTCCAAAGGAACCTGTTCAATCTTCAGATCTACAACGTGGTGGCCTTCCTCTGGTGTGTCAACTTCGTCATCGCTCTGGGCCAGTGCACGTTGGCCGGCGCCTTTGCCGCCTACTACTGGGCTTTCACAAAACCGGATGACATCCCCATGTTCCCTCTGTTCGGTGCCTTTATGCGCACATTAAGGTTTGTGTTTTGTAGTGTGAATGTGCTCGAAATGTTAAGCAGAAAAGAAACATTTTTGTTCAATCAGAAATCAACAAGAAAATATCAAATGGCTGCAGTTATGACTTTGTCCTCTAGTTGACGCCCAAGACCTTAAGTAATGGGTTTCATGTATTTAATCAATATTCTCTAAATCTAAATGATTTCAGGTACCATGTTGGCTCATTGGCATTCGGTTCTTTGGTCCTAACCATTATACAGGTTGTGAGGGTCATCCTGGAATACATTGACCACAAAACTAGAAGTGAGGCCTCTCACCAAATGAACTGTTACAAATTTCAAACATACTTTTTTTTAAGGCCGTTAATGTGTTGTCTCCTCAACCCCCACCTAGGTGCTCAAAACGGATTAGCGCGTTTTATACTGTGCTGCATGAAATGCTGCTTCTGGTGCCTTGAGAAGTTCATCAAGTTTCTCAATAGAAATGCATACATCATGGTAAGCGCAACAAAGATGAGCAATCGCGTCCTTAGCACACAATTAATGAATATGGACTTAAGTTGTTGAGAACAATATACAGTTTATATATTTGATATAACTTGTACTTTTCCAGATTGCTGTTTATGGGAAAAACTTCTGTACTTCGGCAAAGAATGCTTTCTCCCTGATCATGAGAAACATAATAAGGTTTGTGCTTTTGTTGTGCTGAACCCTTATGCAGTATTTTGACCATTTTGGGGTCGTTTTCTTCCATGTCATTCTTGCAGTATTTTAGCCAAGGGATAGCATGCTCCTTAACGTTTGGGTGAAATTTCAGCTCCCTAGTGTCTTCTTTCAATGCTTTGACTTTGATGTGAAGTGCGTTCGATATAAAAATCAAAGGTATACTTGTGTCTCACAGAACTGTCATACTGGATAAAGTGACCGACCTGTTGCTGTTATTTGGGAAACTCTTCGTAGTGGGTGGAGTTGGTACGTACAGTACTACACTTTTAACATTTTCTCATGATATTTTAACGTTTTCACAGTTAAATATATGCATGTAAATGATGCAATTGTTCCGCGTTCTCTAACCGAAGCACTCGGTTGCTTACCTTTCCACTTCACCGAATCAGCTGGGGACGTCATAACTTTTACATGATCCTCTTCGTTTTAGTAATATTCCTGTGTGTGAACAAGGATGGACTCAGACAGTGGTTCAGTCTGCTCACTTCTTTTATATGGCTAAAACCCCCCACAATTTCTTTTAAAAATCCAGTGACAAACATCAACAATAAGCACAATGATTACAAGTCTTTTCTTGCAGGCATATTGTCATTTTACTTCTTCTCCGGCCGAATTCCTTTACCGCACAGCACAGTCCAGTCGGAGACCCTCAACTACTACTGGATGCCAATCATTGTATGACTGAATGTGCTCATTTTATCCAGTAAGCAATGCCAGCATGTTACTGAATGTCTTGTTTTTTGTTTTGTTTTCTTCTCCAAATGACCATTTTAGACGGTAGTGTTTGGTAGCTACCTCATCGCTCACGGATTCTTCAGCGTCTACAGCATGTGTGTGGACACGCTCTTCCTCTGCTTCTGTGAGTACACAATGACAACGTTTCTTTCGTCATATTTATTGAACAATCCTAAGCTGGTTTTAAGTTCAAGAGTTGACAAGCCAGTGCAGAAATATGATATTACAATGAACCGTTCACAGTGGAGGACTTGGAACGCAATGACGGTTCTATGGAGAAGCCGTACTTCATGTCCAAAAACCTCATGAAAATCCTGAACAAATCCAACAAGGCTCCCAAAAAACAGAAGTGATCTCGTCGGCACAAACCCTGCGAGAACAAGTAATGATTCCAGACTGTTCTATTGTCAAGTTTACCCAAAGGAAAATGCTGATTTTGCACATTTGAATTAGTTTTTCAAAGCTTCAATATTCATGTTTGTGACCATAATGCACATATGAAAAGGCTGAGTATGTTGATGTGCGTTTTTAACCGAGTGCATCTTTTTGTTCACGCAAACTGGCTCAGCAACGATGTTTCTTCTGTAATGTTAGTCTGATGGATGTTTTGACTTGTTGCAAATATTTGGGTTTTTAGTTTTGTAAATACACTTGGAAATGTGTTCAACTGTGCCAGTACATGTCAATTTTCAACGTTTAAATTAACTTAAGAGGTAAAATATTTGGATTTCTTGCACGTGTGCCGAATTGTGTCACCCTAGTCACCACATGCAATTTTTTTTTATAGTCGACTAAGTTGTTCACTACACCTGTCAGCTTGGCCCTAATTAACGTCATTGTTGCAACATGACTAGAACATACCAGATCCAAATTAGTTTGCCGTTTTATAATACTCAACAAATCGTGCATAATGGAAAACACAGCCCATGAGATGAAATGATAAAAATGAGTTGATGAACTTCTGAAAGTAGCCCCTGATAGCCTAAGTTTACTAGCCTGACTAATGTTCATGCACTTGGGGGTGGTATGAACGTTCCATGTGGCTTGTGATTGAAGATGGATCAATTTATGAAAGCCATGTAATCAGCAGACACTTGAGGTTTAAGACACAAAAGGTGGCGGATGCTTTAATTGAAATTTTAATGTCTTGCATTAGCATCATAGTAAATAAATAAAAAAAGACAAATATGCGACCCAAGATTAGCGCTGTGATCTCAAAGATGATCTGGAATCAGAAGGAACACAAGCTCCATTTATTTAATTATTTTTTTAAATGGCAGACACTTGCAGCAAATGTTTTAACCTTGGGTGGCAAAATTTACAAAAAGCATCCTGGTTATCGGTGCCATAGCTACAAATTAATTTAAAATGACAAAAAACATTTACAATATAAACATACAAATGCATCACTCGTTCTCACATAAAGGATGTGTGGTACGTAGTTTCGATCCCAAAGGAAACGCAGTTCACTGAACTGCGCCAAGTCTGCCTGTTATCAAGTGAAATCATGTTTCCAATATGGTTCATTGAAATTTCACTTTTAG
The DNA here is from genome assembly GCF_059441005.1 of Hippichthys cyanospilos. Lineage (NCBI taxonomy): Eukaryota > Metazoa > Chordata > Actinopteri > Syngnathiformes > Syngnathidae > Hippichthys > Hippichthys cyanospilos. The sequence continues at coordinate 2,500,135 of NC_142389.1, read as the reverse complement.
TTCTCTCCAATTACTCTAATTTTGGGAGTTTTGGTACTACCCAGGCAGAACAGCAAAGGACATAAAAGAAACTGGTTCAAATGACGTCACAGTGCACTGGCAGTCATTTTAAGACAAACGTATAGTTAAAGACATCCGCGCAAACCCCAGAAGAACCAAACTGCTACTCTTTGGCCCTTTCCAGGCAAAAAATGGTTGTTATGGAAACCATGGGTGTTGGGAGATCCTTTACCGTTGCCTTTTGCACAACTCTCCCACTGTCCTCAGCTTGAGGAGGGGGGTAGAAGGGTGAATTATAGTCACTACAATAGAACTAGCCATTGGAGAAAGGCCTGGCCACCTTCACCACATAATACTGTCTCTTGGAACCCCCTCAAGACAGACTGATGATTCTTTCAGTGAGCCCATTATAGTTTAGTGCCCCCCCCCCCCCCGATTCTGTGATTGTACACCTCCAGGCGCATGTGGAGCGAGGGGGGAGAGGTTAACTCAACAGCGGATGTTTTCTGTTTGAACAAAAGGCAGGTTGGCGGAGCTTGAAGTGACAATTTTGCAAACAAGCGCTCTCCACATCTTACTATGGCATTGGTTATGTGACACGAGTGTGTACGTGGCTCGGGTTAAACGAGCCGCATCCCTTCCCCATCGGTTAGTCCGCCTTCGTCCTCTTTGTCACACGCTCAGCAGCCAGAAGAAAAAGAAAACGGCCACGAACAGGAATAGGCAGTCTTGCCAATTATGGTTCCCGTTGTTGATGTTACCGCCGTTGCCTTGGGCTTCGTGCGCGTATTGCTCTGGAAAGACACAAGAGAGGGTGATGCGGGAGACAGTTATACTTCAATTTGACATATATATTTTAAATTATATATTTTTTAACTGCTGTAACTACCTGGCCGGTGAAAAGGGTCATTGCCGTTGAAGACGGTCGTGAAGAAGCCAAAAGGGAAAGCGCCGATCCCGAATGACATGTGAAAATTGGTGTCGCTGAAACCTTGGAACATCTGAAAAGCATAAGAGACTTTAAATTGAGGATGAGATGCGATCATTCTGACACACGCGGTTTTCACATGGCAGTTTAAATGCAGGACTTGTCCACTAGGTGGCAACATGGGCTGCACTGCCACTCAGGCCATAGTCTTATGTAAGAAATAAAAACAAATTGTGATAGGCTAAGACTAAAAAGAATAGCATTTTTTTTACTCACAACTTTTCAATATTCAGAGCAAAGCATTTTTCCTTGAAAGGATGGATGTAATTAAACAAACTCACCCCGCCTCTGCTTTCTGGCTCCGACCGTTGTCCCTGAGGTCGCGGGGGAGTTTTCAACCTGAGTCCAACACAAACACTCGCTCGTAAGGACACCGTCAAGCCATCGCGCACATGCACAGTATGAAGCACACACGACGCACCGGGGGTCTTCTTGACTGGAGCTCCCCCGTCCATACAACGGGATGACTTTATCTCGGCTGATGCCGGCTTTACATACAGGACACTGCGGTCTGCTGGGTCTCGTCTCCAACCACTGAACAGAGCAGAAGCGTCTTTACATTAAAGGCATTTCGCATCAAAGGGAAAGCACTGAAAGAAGACACCCAATATTGTGTTCATGGGTTAGCCGTTCACTATCACTTTAATGGATCCTATTTGTATCCAAAATCTGGATGTGGCTCTGATTCAAAGCATTTTTTATCTAATCACATCACCGTAATGCGCAGCGCATTTGAACTACGATGCAAAAAAGTGAAGCATGCAGCGTAAGCGTGCCTGAGAAACAAGTGGTAAACAGAAGCATTAAAGGCATTAGTATGTTTAAGCTGTACTAAGTCATCTTACGTGTGCCGATTTCCAAGTAACATCACACGCAAATGTAATGAGCGTTAGGCTTGGATCAACATTCCATGATCTGATATTTAAGCAACTGTCCTTAATGCATAATACAAAGCATGTTTATGTCATGTGTTTAACATAGGTTGTGCGCCAGTGACAAGACTACAACTACAATTGTTTTTTTTTTCTAATGAATGGATAGATGACACTCGTGGCCAGCGCTCCCCTTAAGGAGCATAAGGACGAAAGAGCAGCAGGTTAGCGACCCCCGGTCTAGATCAATAGCCCAAATTGGGTCAAAATTGACACCAAGGGGTTAGTTAATGTTTGAACGTTGCCTAATTGGGGTGAGAAGTCAAATTAAAGAAGCAAACTTACTTGATGGAGACAAGGCCAGCTGGAAAAGAGAGAAAGGAAACAATTATTCATTTGAATTTGTATGAAAAATATTTTCATGTTGACCTAGTTTATGTGGAAAAAACCTGTTTAGCTACACCAGCAAACGGTGAATGAACGTATACGTGATTAACCATTCGTAACCGTGATAGTTATAGCTTGCGAGTAGTAATACTTGTCTAAATTGTGTGAGTATGAACTTTTCCTGTGTAAATGTGTGGGTTACAGTATCTTCTTTGTGACTATGCATCATAGATCCGCCATCTTCGTTCTGCGGGTAGAGGAAACGAACCTGGATGGCAATTTGCATATTGAGTTTCTTACTCACAGGAGGCAATCCACAGAAGAGATCCAAGGCCGCAATATACATCTTATGCAGTAAAGTTTTCGTAGTTGTAGACATTTTTGAATGGAAGTCACACATACGCATCAAACGTATCTTTTTAACCGTGATCTCACTCCATGCAAACCAGGCAACATCTGATTCCAAAGACGCACAAAAGCATGCACACACACACTTGAACAATGTAGTGCTTGTGAAACCGCAACTATCAGATGGCTGACATTCCTTCAGAAGATGCACGCAACTGAACAAAGTGTCCAAGACTCCAAAGCAGTGAGTTCACCGCTTAGTTACATCAGAGTGGAAGGGACTCACTCACGTGTGGCACAGCTAATGTTACTGAATAGTGCATTGCACTACTCACTCAATTATGTTTGCACCACCTGATAGCATATCAAGGTTCTGCCCCACCTCTACTACAAGATTTTGTCCGTCTACATCAGTTAACGCAGAAGGCTCGTGCTGTCACATGCGCTAGGACTGGAACAGCCACGTGATTAATCCAGGCAAGGGTGCGGGTAATTGACCAGCACTGATTTTTCGCACTAGTTGAGACACACTTGCCAACACTGCACTACAAAGTGATTGATTTTTTAAAATAGTGTGCGTGTGTTTATGTTGGTAACTCTTGATGTGATGCAAGGACAATCAAGCTATACGCTCCACCACAACAGCTGTGAGGGCCAACTTCAAAATAAAAGCATTCTACAGCTATCACGCTGCAGTGCATATATTTAGTGTTTATTTTGAAGTTGGCCCTCACAACATGCTGTGTGCATGTCAAGTGTTTCAAAACCGCTCTGTACTGCGCATTTCTGCTATTGCATCTGGGTTTATAAAATTAAAATAAGTAGGGTAACTATAAGACTAAAATTGTGATTGTAGTTTTCAACGGAGCAGAAGTGCACCGCGCCATTCCGAGAGCTGTTTCTAACACGATGGCAACTGCTATGCAAAGTTGCAACAGGTGAACTGATGTCATCGCTCTGCTGCCTTACGGATTGTTGCATCATATTACAAAGTCGGGAGGTGTCAGGGGAGGCCTGATGGAAGGGGCCTGCTTGGTGGGTAAGCATGGCAACTAAAGTGCATCAGCAACACACAAGACAGAAATGAACAATTACGTCTATGCAACAGCGGGGGGAAAAGATGGTTGACTTACTAAAAGGGAATCTAATTTGTCAAAGCGACATTTTTTTTTTAAATAACACTTGGAAGATAACAGAAAAAATAATAATGTTGCATTATTGATGAAAAAATGCAATTAATTATTTTTCAAATATGTTCGGGGGGATGAGCATACATGCTATTGAACATAGAAAATGCATGAAATAAACACCTTACCCTAACAGAGGCTTGGTGCTCTCTGCAGTTAAGTAATGCTGTTTTGTACACATCGTGGAAATGCATTGCACATTTTGGCTTCTGTTCTTAGTACCTTTGATTGTTTACAAACAAAATACCCACCAAAGGATCCTCTTTTTTTTCATTTGTATTCAAAAGTCGAATGTAAATCTTAGCTCTAACAACCCCCCCCCCCCCCCCCCACACACACACACACACACACACACACACAAGTTTGTGCCACATTCTGTGACTGATAAAGAACTTGGGATTTTTTATAAGCTGCATCACCTGAGCGAGCAAGTTAATGTGTTACAAGCAGCAAGTCAGCCATTACACGTCAAAACATACACGGTCAGCACGTGCCACAAAGCTCACACGAGATCAACAACCTTGAGGGACATTTTGGGATATAAACAAGCGACTATGAAGTGTGTTTAAACAGACATTACTGATGCAAATTTAGTGGCAAAGGGGCGGCGTTCTACCGTTGAAATACAAGGCTAGTTTGATGGTATTTACAACAATCCCCCCCCCCCCCCCCCCCCCCCCCCCGATCCCCGAAGCCATACCAGAACAAGTGGCCGCACATACTGATGACAGCGTCCTTAGCGGTGTCGAAACAAATGTTGCATTCGAAGCTGCCTCTGTCTCGTTCGTCTTCCCCGTTTCCGCCGCCCGGTCGGTCGCGATCTTTGCGGCTCTCCCCGTCCGGGTATCCTCCACTGCTAGCCGGTCCGCCGTCACTGGACGACCGGGAGTCGGTGGCCGCCATACTAGGTGCCGTGCAAGAGAAAGGGGTCCGCGCACCGAGGTGTCTGTCACACGATTGCACGATTCGGACTGTCGTTTGACTGTGAGTCACAAGCGACGAGCCGGAGGCTGTCACTAAACTAAAGCTGTAAGTCTGACGTACTTCCGGAATGCACACTTGCTTTTCCGGTCAATAGGTAAAAACAACGTTATTCAGTCCGCTGTCGTCATAAAAAAGAAGTAAAAGGAAAAGATAATACTACTAATAATACTAATAATAATACCAATAACGGCATTGTAAAAAATATCGGAAAAATACTTCTGCACTTCAATTACTTTTTTTAATTAAACAAAGGGCAAATAAAATAATATTATGACAGACTATTACTACTTCTGCTACTACAATCAACAATAAGCATTAAAAAAACATGACTAAATCACCATAAGTTTGCATTTGTTTTACGTTGGCCACAATGACGGTCGGAACCTTTCTCTCGTATATTGTTTCTCGACGAAGTCCGCGAAAGTAAGCACACGGTGTGTGTTTTTATTTCACGCTAAGCGCATGCTGCGATCGTGTAATTTCGCCTGGTCGCGTACAACTTTGGATACAGCAGAAGCTTTCTAAAGTAATCGAGACAACATCGCGACTCACGCTGAATTGCAAAGTTTTTATTTACAACTTATTGCTTTCTTATTTAGAGAAACTTCTCGCGTAAATTCCACCAGTCAGCCATCATGAAGATCAAGCGACAGAAAATAGCCAAGAAAACATTGTCCTTTTACAAATACAATTTTAACTTTCGGGAACCTTATCAGATTCTCATTGACGGAACTTTCTGCCAAGCGGCATTAAAGAACAAGATTCAAATCAAGGAGCAAATGCCAAAGTACCTTATGGGCGAGGTACAGCTTTGCACCACCAAGTGAGTATTTTGAGTTGCATCCCAATGCCAGAGAAACGATTACGTCATTGAATCTTGCATATTTGTGTTTGTGCCCCAGTTGCGCTCTAAAGGAACTGGAGAGCCTGGGGAAAGATCTTATTGGTGCAAAAATCATTCTACAGAGGTATCAAGTGAGGAAATGTCAGCATTTGAAGAATCCAGTTCCTGCCTCGGAGTGTCTGCTTTCGATGCTGGAGGGCACAAACCCGCATCACTACTTTATTGCCACGCAGGTCGCATTTTTTCTTATCTCTTCAAATTGTATATACAAATGGCTGCACGGTTTACCCGTGGCATCATTTGCCGCCATGTTGTGGAGGTCAAAGTGCATATAATAACAATAATGTCACATTTGAGTCGATTCTAACGTTCTTACACGGGTATATGGTTTCTTGCAAAGGACTCCAAGCTGACAACGGGTCTTAAGAAGATCCCAGGCATACCTCTGCTTTACATCATCCTCAACACCATGGTACTGGACAAACCCAGCCAATCGTCCCTGGACCAAGTCCAGGCCGTCCAGCTGGGCGAGCTGGTGAGCCCGGCGCAGCATCAGAGCCTCCGAAGCATGAAAGAGGAACAGGGTATCGTTAAGACTGACGGAGACAGACGGGGGAAAAAGAGGAAGAGGAAACCGCACAACCCGAACCCCTTAAGCTGCCTCAAAAAGAAGAAAAAAAAGGGGCCGACGCCGCCGCTTAAAAAAATCGAGCCAGGTCAGAAGCGGACTCGGAGCAGACACAAGAAACGTAAAACGCAAGGAGAGAATGTTGCCACACCCTTGGCTCAGAAATCTTAGAATCAAATTGATCCTATGAGTGAATACAGTGTTTTCATGTTTGCTTACTACAGTAAATCTTGTGAATTTAATTGACAAAGGTCAGTGGTATTTCAACTGTGACCCTTTTACTTGTCACACGACATTAAATCCAACAATTTACAATTCAGCCTACTTTTTAATTGAACTAATACCATCTACAAAGCTACAGCTATTTGCAATACTACTTTTGTTAAAAACATAAGTATGATAATAGTACTGGAATTTTTAGACGCCCATGCAAAAAAGCGGCTGCCCTACCAGGATTGTGCTCTAGAGGGCAGCAGAGGTGTTAATGTAGCAGGAGATTATTTCATCATAGGTAATCTGCTGAAATAAACGATTTCAGCAACGTTATTGCTTAGTTGTTTTTTTTTTTTTTTTTGCATTTAAAATGTTAAGCTTTACAGTTTTAAGGAGTTTTAAATATCCGTGAGCAGTTCTCACCAGAATTGATCATATTCCTTTGTTTTATTTTATTGTTTTATTTGTTCTAATTGTAGAAAATTCATATTTCATAAATCATGGCATGATTAAGAACTCATATACAAATGTTTCTCAATTATATTTTGCAAAGTCCCCCTAGGAAAGAGAAAACACCTCCCACACCGACCATGAATTAGATTATTACTGTATACCTAAAAGTATTCTTTCAACTTTCAACAACTCTTTACTTTTGACAGTATTTATACAGGTTACAGGTTAGTCTAAAACTGAAAAAACTAACCAAGTACATCAAAATGTCTGAAATTAAAAATAGAAGGAGAACGAAAAAAAATTAAGTACAATTTAGACACTCGTCATACAGGTTTCACAGGTCGATCAACGTGCGTCTAATCTCAATTGAAGCCACACCGTCCTTCCTCACTACAAAATGCAATATCAAGATCGGCCAGAGGCGGCGCCAAAAAACAAAGCAAGCCCACAAAGCGCAAATGAATGAAAAGTTAAAGGAAAAATTCAATCAGTTCCATGCCCATGCAGCCTAGTACCGTAGTACGGGTCGCGGACTCGGGGTTGGAGACCTCGGTTTTACTATGTATCCAACTGCATGTTATTGCCGCATCGCTGAAAGCAACAAAGTGAGGAATGGCTGCCAGGAAAAGGCCCATCCACTCGTAGCGCTGACTGATTGTGCTGTCTTCCCTCTGCCCGGAGTCAGGCCCGTAAGTTAGTCCCCTGTCTCATCCCTATACAAAAAGTCAGAGGAAAAACTGCTCCCAGCTGCCAAAAACCATCCCACGCAGCCTATGGGGAATGGACTTAACGTGGACACAAAAGGCCTGGTTGTATTTCACTGTAGGATCTCCTTTGTGCTGGAGAATGGGCTAACACTGAAGCAGTGTCTCGCTCCTCGCCGGACCTGTCTTCCTCGTAAGCCTGACAAGCAGGTCTTATTTAGGCAGCAAAGCGTCCATGGGGGGGGGGGGGGGGGGGGGGGGGGGGGGGGGAGTGATGGATTCGCTGTTCGCCGCACACCGGGCCGACCAAAAGAGCTCCTTCGCAACACGTTTCTCACAGTTGAGTTGTATGGGGGCGGCATTGAATGAGAACCAAAAAGCCCCCCTCTGGAAGAAAAAAAAAGGTGGGGGAGGGTGTGGTGGCTTAGTTTTGGATGAGAAGAAGGGAGGGGGTCTTTTCACTTCTTATTGGAAGCAACAATAGTCTTTGTCCGAGATCTTCTACCATTCTTATTAGGGCTAGCAAAAGGAGGAGGGGGATTTCTCCATAGTAACAATGACAAAACAAGGCAGCTCCACACCAGGCGGGCAGAGCGAGCGTCGAAGCTCGCCGGAGGAGAGGTCGGATCCACCGGAGAGAGCGCGAGGAGATCTGGACAAAGTTTTAACGAGCGCGCGAGGCTGAAATCTCCCGGCATGGACCGCGACAGCCACGGCGAGGACACCTTGTCCACCATGGTCCTGGAGAACATCAAGAACAAACTAATCGACGCCTTCAGGACTAGTGGAGGGTCTCGAGAAGATGATGACAGAGTCCGCGCCCGGCAGCTCAGCTTCAGCAGGAGTCATCAAGCCAATGAGGAGCTGAGGAGGGCCCAGATTGACGGAGCCATCACTTGGCTGAGGTCTGAACTGGTATGTTGAAGCAAAGCCTGTTTTGAATCACTTCCTGTGTCTGTCCTCTCCTAACTGTAAACACCAAAAAGTTACCACTTTTTTTATGTTGCCGTATTTTTCGGACTATAAGGCGCACCATCAAAAATGCAGCGGAAAACTGAATTATGTCACGTATAAGCCACATCTGACTATAAGCCGCAGGCGGTAACAAAAAAGCAGAAAGATGGATGATGGAAGTTTTTGGAATTTTTGTTTCCTTAATCCTTAATGTATTTAAGTATTGATTTAATACGTACATTTCTGGGATTTAAAGTCTGGACTCTTAAAAAGAAACGTGAAATTACGTCCCTGGCATTGAATGAGTGGATAAACAGATGAAAATTAGGACTGTTTTCAAAAGTCAGACTGTTTGGTTAAAGCACAAAAGAGAATGAATCTGTTATTAAAATAATTGTTTGTTGAAGCCCTAACACTATAAGTTTCAAGTCAAAATTTCAGACTTTCACAAATTTACGGTCACTATTTGTAGTAGTTTCTTTCTTTCCTTGTTTCTTTCTTTCTTTGTTTGTTTCTTTCTTTCTTTCTTTCATCCTTCTTGCCAGTCTGGTGGCTAAGTGTTAGCATTGCTGTCTGAAAGTTACTTGTTCAAGTTTTGGCGCAGGTCAAAAAATAAACAAGTTTTGGGACTGGACATTTATGAAAGAAATGTCCAATCAAATTGTTACGGTACTTATGCTGCTATTATTTTTTTTGTACTGTATCATCTTGCAAATGTAAACGACGTCCTCACTGAGGTGTTTTTTTTTTTTTGTCACGCAGTTGGAGATGCGTTCGCAGGATCTCCAGCTGGCTCAAACTCTTCTGGGACTCAACACAGAGATCCAAAGACTGAGGAGAGAAAGTTACGGAGGTCTGGAGGACGCAGGAGACGATCAGTGATAAACTCTGGAGGACCAAGCGGAAAAGCCTCTTGAACAGACTGCCCAATTCTGAGACTTTGAGAAATTTCAATACATTTAACCCCTCTGCAGTATTTTGACCATTTTCGGGTCATTTTCTTCCACATGATTATTGGAGTATTTTATCCAAGGTACTCTTGGTTGTGTGATACCTAAGTGGGTGAATTTTGACATGTCACCATTTGGGAGAAATTTCAGCTCCCTAGTGTCTTTTTTCAATAATTTCCCTTTGATGGAAAATACCTTTGATGTAAAAATCAAAGCATTGGACAAAATACCACAAAGGGTTAAATAATGACTGGATGTATGCGCGAATTAAATCTGGTAAAATAAAAACATAAATTGTCATTAAGTGCATTTAAAGTAAACAGGGTAAGAAGACAAAAAAAAATGGAATTTCTATTAATCTTGTATGTTTTGCACTTATACCATTTTATATCCTTAAATTAATGAGAGAAAACTCTTTTCCTCTGTTTGTGTCATCTGGAAATAAAAACCAGAACCAATTGTATACTGTCACAATTTTTTTATTACTGTACTAACTGATGACTCTGTTGCCGTAGCGACGCCATTCTCCACGCCGTTAAAGTCGTTGAAGGTCAGCGAGCTTTCAGCTCGAACGTTCCGTAGCCATGTAACCTTTTTACATTCAAACTGTAATAAACAATAAAATACTTTGCGAATCACACATAAAAGTTCGGTTACCGGCTAAATAATTAACTACACGGACAAAAATATTATTTTTCTGCAGCTTATACTGGAGTAAAAGTATATTTGTCTGACAAACGTTAAAGGCGACGATGCTTGCCTTTGGTCAAATGGAGATTGTGATTCGTAATGAAGCACAGTTTCATGTGTGGAAGACCTGCTGCCCCTATTCCTTCATGTCCTGTTAACTCATTCAATGCCAAAGACAGTTTTTTTACTTTTTTTTTCGGGTTCAGACGTTCAATCGCTAATATTTTTTTGTTTTTCAATTTTACTAAAGGAATATATAAAAAATGAATGGTACTAAATGGATTAAGCATGAAAACGTTTGATTACTTTCGCTACATACTTTAGGTATTTAAGTACTAAAGTGAACAATTAGTATTTTGGTACCCAAAGTAAATGATTACTTTTAGGACGTTAGTACTTCAAGTAATCCATTACGAACCGAAAAGAAATTACTCAAGTACTTTAGTACAGAGGTCCCCAATTGCTGGTCCGCGGCCCGGTACTAGTCCTTGGTCCTGGTACCGGGCCGCATGGGCCGCACCCGAAATTATGATGTTTTGTAATTGATTTATCCTTTGACAGTTCATTAATTTGTGCTTTGTTTGGTTTGATATTCGTTTTTAGCGCCGCCTCTGGCCGCTGTTGATATTACATTTTGTCTTGAGCGTCACCATCGGTGACTCATGCATTGAACTGCCTTTAAAAAAATCTCTAAATTGTACTTTCTTTATAAGAATGTTTTCATTTCTGATAATACGCCCAAAATTTCTTTTTTTGTTGATCCAACAAACCCCCCAGTCCACCATAAAATTCTCAAGCGTTGGGGATCCCTGCTTTCATACCTAAAAGTATCTTAATACTTTACTAATACTTTAATACTTCGTTACTTTACTCACTCGAATACTTTAGAAAATAACGAGTAAATAAATCAAAACCAAAATAAAAAACAAAAACAAAAACATGAATGAGTAATTTATATTGAATGTCTGGACTCGTAAAAAATATAAAAATAAGTCTTTGGAATTGAATGAGGTAATGTAAGTTTACATTTAAGAGAGCAAGAAGGACTTGGAAGAGAGCCTGGAGACCACGAGACAATTTCAAGGCACAGAGCTTCTCCTGCTGCAGGATTTCCTGGCCCGAGCCCTGGAGTAAAGACGCCAAGGTCTCTTGGGGAAGGAACCGAACGAGCCTTCCTCCCCCGAGCTGGAGTAGACGCTTCCCTGTTCGCTCTCCGAGTCCCAGGAGCCGCCTTCCTCTTCGAACTCCTCCCGCTCTTCGTCCTCCTCTTCCTCGGACAGCTCCTGCTTGAGCTCCTGGATGCCGGAGTGAAGCTCCATCAGCTGCCGGATCAGCGCTTGATCTTGGGATCGCATCTCCATCTGAAGTATTTTTAAAAAAATGCTTCAAATAGATTAGGGTGCCATCCGTGTCTGATTGATTATTGTTCTTTTTGTTATTTATTCATTTGGAAGCCACATTTGTAGTGGCCTCTCCAGGCGTTTATTATTCAGCAATTCCAGAACGTAGACTTCTAAGATAATGAAATCGGAACAAAATTAGAGCATATAGGCGTCACTAGAACACAATTTTGCAACAGGTGGCTTCATGTTCCAACTAATTTGCTCCTAATTTGAAAAGAAAGTGCAACTGTTCCTGTCATGGAATAGAAAAGCATTCAATTAGTTTTGCAGAAAAGAAATTCCAGCCTGAAGATCCCTGACGTACCCCCATTTAAGAACCACTGATTTATCACTTGATTTTATTAGTATACTAATAATAAATGATCACAATTATTGGGTGATCCCCATGATCACATCGCTGGACCTGAACCAAGAAATTGAGTTTTTTTCTAAAATATACTTCTTATTCATCAAGCTGAGTAGGCCGGTTCAAAATGAATCATTTTATTTGGGCCCCGCCTTCTTTCAAATGTAAATTCTTCTATCTGGAGTTCTCTTTATGGCTTTTTGATGAGCAGCTGTCTAATTATTGCTTTTGTCACATGAGATATTCAGAATCCCACCAACTTTAGAGTCCAGGCTTGGTCTAAAGAGCAAGGAATGTCCCAATAAAATACCCCACCCCCCCCAGAAAAAAAAGTGCTAATCTGCCTTTCTTTTCTCTGCTAATTGAAGCAGCGGCTTGAAAACGGCGCCGGTGGAAAACGCAAGCTTTTGTTTGCAAGCCGAGGAAGGCGAGAATAAACGCCAACGTCCTTTTTTATTGAGTCGGTGACGCCACCGCGCTGTTGGGCTTCTATTCACACACTGAGCCGGACTCCCTGGAGTGCGCCACATTTATGCGGAACAAACATTCCTCTGTGTGTGTGTACTTTTTGGTTTTTGGTACAAGGTGGGGACTAAATCTTGGGTTCTGTTGTCTTTGTGGGGACACCTTATGGACTCCACAAGGTCTTTGTGACAGTCAAGACTTGCTTGTAGACTATAGATGTGAATCATTTTTGGTTGAGGTTAGGATAAGGGTTAAGCTTAAGCAATTATTTGTGATGGTTAAAGTTAGGGTTAAGGACAAGGAAATGCATTATGTTACTGGGATGTCCCCACTATGATAGAAAACAATCCTTGTGTGTGTGTGTGTGTGTGTGTTTTGAGGAGGTTTTTTTCAAGTCTTTGGCTAAAGAAGGGTCTAAAATGGGGGCGAATTGAATTTTAAACTGAAATAATCATCTACTTTTGGTAATGAAGTACTAAAGTAGGAATCGCTTTATTTATGTACTGAAGTATTTTGGTACTTTAGTACCTGGTCAATTTTCACTCAATTCTAATTAAATACCAAAGTAAGCAATTACTTTAGGTATTTAAGTGATTGATTACTTAATGCTACTTTGTATAATAATAATAATAATAATAATAATAATAATAATAATAATAATAATAATAATAATAATAATAATAATAATAATAATAATCTAATAAACCCCCAAAAATGTTCAAAAATCACATACGAACAATCACGACATGTTCCTCCCGGAAAATAAGAGCAAATTTGGAAGAAAATTCCTGGAAAAATCGTAATAAGGTCCAAAAATCAAGTCATGTTGCAGGGATGCAACTTCTGCAAATGTGAAAACAGGTATCTTCTTTCGAAGGTTTTCGAGTACTATTTTGCCAAAATTTCCCACAATCCTCAATTTGTTTTGCACCATGTTTTCTACAGTCCACCTAGAAAATGCTAAATGAGAACACCACCATCTTCCTAGGAATTGTGAGTAAGTAGGCCAAAAAAAAGTAGGTATTGTAGACAGTTTTCCCTTCTGATTGATGGCTTTCTTAGGTACCAGATCCTGTATGTTAAGACGGTCCAGTATGTGACATCATTCTCGCCACTCAGTTACCATGACAAGCCATCTGCGTGAGAGCCCAAGTGATAAAAGAGTCTGTGAATGAACCTCAGACTCTGAGGTGTGTTCACCGGGACGCAATGTAGATTTAAAAGCCTTCGAAACAAACACACACAGCCTATTAGATCCTAGGAATGTCTAACGGTTACAGGGGGCTGACATTTTAACGACATGTCTGCGATGTATCTTAGGAACAAACTGGCAAATCAAAGCTAAAAAAAAAAACACCCCGGTGGTCATTTTGTGAGGAGATAAATGCCTTGGACTTCACCCTGGAGGATTTACTGGAATTTGACTGTGAACCGAGTGACTTAAAGGAGCTCGACAAGAGTAAATATCCTCTCATTTTCATTCAGTGGGATGAACGTGTATCCATTCAGGCGTACTTGAGGTTTGATCACAATTAGATAGATTGCCGTGATGTTTCTATTTTTTCCCATTGAGTCGACGTAAATTTCAACAGTCTTACCAGTTCTTTTCGCAGCCAGGCCAGCGCACTCTCGATGTCCAGCTTGTTGCCCTCCCCAGCTACAAATCCTTTCCTGGGGCGGTCTGCTCTGCTTCGGGGATCTCTGCACGCTCCTGCAGGTGTGCAAGCGTCAAAGGTGCTGTCCTTGCAGGAGAAGTCCCGCAGTCTGGTTAGAACCACTTCCATCATGCTTCCTTTTTCAATTGTGAGTGGTATTTGGCCGCCGAGCCTCGTCTGGTTCCTGTTATGAGTTCCTTGGCACTTATGGGGCACTTTCTCGCCTGACTCCGCCCCTCCTCTTTCCTGCAGTCAGTCCCTAAAACATCCCCGCCACCCATCTTGGCAAAGAGGACCGGCATCATTGGAGCGTGAACGCGGCGGAGTCGGCCTGACGTCAATGCAAAAGATCTCTAATTGTTTGCCACTTTTTTTTAAAGGGGGGGGGTCTTTTTATCAGACGCTCAATGGTAATTAGCATGAAGAGAGGAGAAGTTGTCCCGGCAACCGGCATCTTCACCAAGGAGACTGCGGTGTGATGTACATATTGTTTTTTTTTTAAGTTGAGAACGTAGACTTGCATCCGCCTACTTAAAAGTGTGAGACGAGATTTATAAAGCGGTCATGTGTGACTAAATTGTCGTGCCATTTTGCTGCCTCTCCGCATCCCATAGCAACTCCAGTCACACGTAAAAACAGGCAAAACAGGGGCGACTTTTTAGAGCGCGCTGAATAGACGGAAATAACCCACTGATGGCTATTTAAGTCATTTGTTTTTGTTTTATTTTCGAGCGCTCACTGATGCAGCAGTTGGCAAACCTTTGAGGGTGAGTCGGCTTTTTTTTGGGACAGAACAGTGAAACTCTGACGTCTAAATTACATTTTCATACTAAAGAGTGCAACAATAAACCTCTCAGATCATTTCTTTTATTTTTACACCACAGACTGCTCATGTTTAATACAGCGCATACATTTGATTAAGTTTATTGTCCGCAACAAATTATTTGATAAAATGAGCCAGTTTCATCATGTATAAACATTCCAATCTCCATATTGGCCTATTTACATGAATTTTATTAGGGGGTACTTGCCAATAAAAAAGTACCAATAATGATTTCAATGCTATTTGGTTTTTGCTCATTGGAGGCTGAAGAACTTAAATAATCACACTTGTTTAATAATTCTCATTAAATTATGTCATTGTGAAAGATCGATTGTTATGGAATATTCAGGAATAGAATACATATTTTTAGTACACTAAAACACTAAAACAATCATGTTGCTTAATGAAGTTCAAACGTCCACCTAACTGCAAAAAACTGCCTCATCTTTTGAAGTGAAAGGGGGATGAGAGCACAGTCAAAAGTGTAAAAATACAATGTTGAAAATATGCCATTTATATTTTGTTTTATAGTGTTTCTCTAGTTTTGAGCTCTGATTGGAAGTTGAATGAGTTTCACTGTGTAGAATGGAGCTGTCCAGTATTAAAACTTTATTGGGGAATTAGCGTCCTCTTGTGGCGCATTTTGGTACTGCCCTTATTTACATATTTACGAGTGCTCGAAATTCAAATGATCAAGTCTTGTAATATTAGTCGCATTGATTTAGCATATGCTATTATTTGTGTTAGATTCATTATAATACAGTCAAATGGAAACAAACTATCATAAATCATTTGACATATTTTACATGACATATTATATGACCTAGATTAACCTCATCAAAAGAGGTTACCAAGCTTTCCTCTTTAAAATAAGTAAACAAATGAAGAAATAAACACACTGAATAAACAAACAATAAATAAATATGCAAATGAATACATTTCTCATACGTTACATTTTACATGACATATAAGTACACTTTTAACCCTTTTTTAACCTCGCCAACAAATGAGGTTGCAAAGCTTTCTTCTTTAAAACCATGATTTAAAAGAAGTAAACGATAGATGAATAAATAAATATGCAAATGAAAAAATATTCTAAATTATTTTACATATTTTATTACACATTTAACGTTTTTTTTTAACCTCATCAACAAATGAGGTTACCAAGGTTTTAATTTAAAATAAGTGTTTTTCTCCGTGTGAATCACAAAACGTTTGGATAAAGTTTCTGCAAACTTTACGTTCTTTCATTTCTTTCTCTTTTTTTTTTGCACACGGTGCCTAGGTCACAAGGCCGGATGAATCTCGTATTTGGCTGTTTGCACGCTGGCCGCGCGGCAATGACGTTCACTCTGCTTCAAACCAAGTAAAGACAACAATGCTACGAGAACAACAACTCAAAGAACATCCAGCATTTTAAAATCACTTTTTTTGCAGGCACTTTTGTTTATTATTATTATTATTTTTTTTACAATTGCTAGTTTTTTTGTGTTTTTTTTGTTTTTGGTTTTTTTTTACAATTGCCGGTTTTCGCCTGCCTTTCAATTGCGAGGGATTCCCTTCAGCTGTGACGTTCACATGCCAGTCATGATTAAATGTAAGGATCCGGAAAGGTTACGTCTGGCGTCTGATGTCAAAAACAGCTACGGTGACCTCGGAAGGTGAGAGATTTATATTTTCAAATTCTGACACGAAAATGAACTAAACCGACGTATTCAATATCATCTTGCTAGAACATTAAAAATACGCCTTTCTGTTGCGTTTGTGTCAGGAAAAACGAGTTGGTTTTTTTTCTTCGCTTTTTTTTTCCCCTCACCATTTTTTTTTTCCACACGAGACTAGACCCCGCGGTGGGATTAGCAGTGTGCAAGCGGGACGTTTTCATTCAGTCGTGCTGTGTGAACGTGTGAAGTTTGGTGCTTCTAGCAAAAGAGCTGTGCGCAATGGTCATGAGATTCGTGTGAGCTGCACATCTGTTAAGATTCTGCAACTTTTCAACAGGTGGCGAAAGCGGGCACAAGAAACACCATTAATCCTCAAAAAAAAAAAAAACAAAACAGACTTTTGTGTAATTTTACAAGAGGGAAACATCACACTCTATTAAATCTTGCTTTACGAAAAAAACATACAGTAATGATACAATAAAACAGAATTAAAAAGGCTTTAATCACATTTTCTCCTCAGTTCTTTCAGTGCCAAGCGTCACTCATCTTTAAATGATACAGAATATAATGTGATGTCTATGTAAACATATGGTGGAGTATCTGATTGGATTCCTTAGCGGGGAAAAAGTATGATTCTACATTATTCTGTTATTTAGTAATCACTGTTTGAAAACGGGTAATTTGAGTGACATCAAACTATTTGACAAAATATGGAGAAACCTGCTTTATGTTAACTTGTTTTCTGCACAAATGTGACTTTTACGCTCATTTTTTGTTTTAGTGGCATCTGAAAGATCTCGACCGTCCTTCCTTCTTAAAACACCAACAACAACAATGAAAATGAATTTTTCATGGCAAAATAACAGTTTGTAGGAATAGAAAATAAAAGCAATTACCTAAAAACGCCTGAAGAGGGAGGCAAAATAACAAACACAACCAACCTCACATGTTGAGCGGGCTAAATGCCTTAAAGAGGGGATGAAAAAATGGAATATTCCACATTGTAACGTTAAAAAAAAAAAACGTAGGCCAGGGACGCCGTAACCCGGGGGTCCACTGTATTTTTTTTTTTGATAAAAGTTTGATTCTCGTCCCTTTGTTGGGTCTTCTAAGGACATGACAATGGCCCAAATATCCCTAAGCAAGATCTGCAAAGGTCTGTATACAGAATAGACCATCCCCATATTTAAATATTTGAGTTAGTACAGGTAATTTCTGGCAGTCAACACAATTTATGAGATGTCTTAATTTTTGTTTGTTTTTCTGTGAAGAATTTTACAACAGTATTTCATTTCAATAAATGCTGACAAACAAATGACTGCAGTTTTTGCCAATAATATTTTTTCTATTTACATTAAATTAACTGATTATATGGAAAAAAAAAAATATATATATATATATATAAACCCCGCCCCACCCAAAAAAAACAATCCAGACTTAATTATTTAATTAATTAAAATGACCAGTAAATCTAAAAATATATTAAAAAAATGTTTATTTTTTTATTTATATTATTTTTAAAGCGCTAATTCATTGTGCGGCTCAGTGAGCAGCGGTTAGCACGTCCGCCTCGCAGTTCAGAGTTCAGAGTTCAAACCCACCTCGCTCAGGCCTTCCTGTGTGGAGTTTTCATGTTCTCCCCGAGCCCTCGTGGATTCTCTCCGGCTTCCTCCCACACTCCAAAAACATGCATGGCAGGTGAATTTGACACTAAATTGTTCTTGGGCGTGATTGGTTCCGAGGACTGTCGTTTGCCTCCGTTCCCGGCCTACTGCCCCAAGTCAGCTGGGATAGGCACTAGCAAGCCTGCGACCCTTGTGAGGATGCTTTTTTTTTTTTTTTTTTTGCCGAATCTGGCCCTGCAAATATCACACATGAACAACTTTTCCCTCGGTTGTTTCAATTGGGTTGCGTCAACGCTTGCAGCCTGGAAGCGCTGAATCCGGATATCACCGCCGGTGTCAATCATTGCCATGACAACAGCCGCGCGCTGGAGGACCGCGAGAGAGAGAAGAAAGTTGCCAGGAAGAGGTTGTACGCGGTGTCTGTCGTCTGCCTGCTTTTCATGATTGGCGAAGTCCTCGGCGAGTCCTCGTTCCTCCATCGACGCCGACGTGAATCCCAAACGTCGCTAAATCTGTTTTTCGTTTTTGTCCGACGGTTTCCCAGGGGGATATTTTGCGGGGAGCCTGGCGGTGATGACTGACGCGGCCCACCTGCTGGTGGACTTCATCAGCTTCGTCATTAGCCTGTTGTCGCTTTGGCTCTCCTCCAGGCAGGCCACGCACAAACTCAGCTACGGCTGGCACCGTGCCGGTAAAACACTTGAAAGCTTTTATTTGTTTGAATTGAAATCCTGCCTCGATTTCTACTTCTCAGTCCAGGTTCCAAATTCCGTGTTTTCTATGGTACCGTGTATAAGACGATGGCAACGATGTAAAAATTAAAGCAAAACAATGAATCTCATCATTTGTAGATTCTTCATATTTTCTCGTGTTCATAGCCTTAAGTTAGTGTTTTCTGGACTATAAGGCGCGCCGGTGTATAAGCCGCAGCAGCAAATATTGAGCAAAAATAAATAAATAAATCGTTTGCCGCGGTTAAGCCGCACTGGACTAGAAGCCGCAGGTATATGGTGGTAATATGAAATTTAAATTTTCTTTACATATTGAACACGCCTGCATATTTAGTCCCAACATTACATTTATAGAAAATGGATGGATGGATATTAGCCATAGAATACTGCAGAGTTTATTATCAGTTCAAACTGGAAATCAATACTTCGATAGCATTCTGTCTCCCGTTGTTTAATTGATTATTTTAGTCATATAATATATTATATTGTATTGTATTGTATTGTATTGTATAATATAATATAGACAATCCTAAATTTATGAATACAATCATATACTGTGTATCAAATTTGCACACCACAAACTTTTATAAAAGATGTTATTCAATTTAAACCATTTTCAAAATATATTTTTAATAATATATTTGAAAACTCTTTTCGATTCACATCTTTTCAGTTGTATTTCATAGTTGTCCCATAAAGCGACTCCTTGAACACACATTTGCAGATAAGCCGCGCTGGACTATAAGCCACAGGGCTCAAATCATGACGAAAAAGTCGCGCTTTATAGTCCCAAAAATACTGTATATATTTGTTGCACGTTAAACTTTCCCACATTGTGAGCGATCAGTGAATGCCTCGGCACTTTACATCCTTTTAAAGGGAAGTTTTTTTTTGTTTTTTTCCCCAGTCCGTTTTCCTTCTGTCTGAATGAAGTTCCTCTTTTTTTTTTTTTTTCTTACTGGTCTATTCTCGTCCACTCTGTTGTCATTTCCTCATCCTTGCAGAAATCCTGGGCGCATTGCTGTCAGTGTTCACCATCTGGCTGGTAACAGGAGTGTTGGTTTACCTGGCCGTCGAACGCATCATCAGTGACGATTACACCATCGAGGGCACGGTCATGCTCGTGACCTCCGGCTGCGCCGTTTTGGCAAATATCATGTGAGCGGACAGCGCAGCCGCTTTCATTTCGTACAATATTTACTCGATGCCGTACGCTGTATCTCAAACGGACTTTTTGAGCAGTATGGCCCTCACCCTTCATCAGTCCGGCCACGGACATAGTCACGGAGGACTTCCTTCATCCGGCCACAGTCACGAGAAAGCCGTGTCCAATCACGTTCATTTTGCGGAGTATGTTGTCAACGTAGAGCAAAAGAAAGAGGATCGGGGTATGTTTACTCACATGTTTTTAAAGTCGGTGGTTTGACGCCCGATTCGATAATACTTTGCAGTTTACGCAAACTGCCGAAAAGACATTGCAACTATTGCGCATGCGTATTTGAAAATGTACTATTCCTGTCACTCCTGCATTAAATTTAATTTGCCGATACCCGCGGAAGCCCCGCAAAACTCTCACATCCTTCTCAAGCCTTTACGTACCCCCATGGTTACTCGCACTCCCATTTGACGACCACTCCACTATAGTAAATAATATGCAAACAAAATATGGGAACAATGGAATGCAATTCGTACTTAATTGTCAATGTTTCCTTCAGGCGGTCGAATGCAGCAAGCCAACGCGAGTGTGCGTGCAGCTTTTGTGCACGTGGTGGGAGATCTTCTCCAGAGCCTCAGCGTGCTGGTCAGCGCCATTATCATCTTCTTCAAGGTGAGGAGCATTGCACACAAGAAGACTCCGTGTCTGCATACAAAAAGAGATGACATCATATAGCTTTCTAATCTAATGAGGTACCATGGTACGTGTGTGTGTGTGTGTGTGTGTGTGTGTGTGTGTTCCACAAGTTCAACCCTGTTGTCATGATTTGCAGAGCTGTATTTAGACCAAATTAGTGCTGTGGCACCTTCTTGTTGCCAGGGAACTATGGTGAAATCAATTAAGGAGCTTCATTTGAAAAAAAAAAAAAGGCTTTTCATTTAGTATTGTAGCATAAAAGCAAAACAAAACATTTCTGAGGCCTCAGCCACTCATGAACGATTAAATATGAAATGCCATTAAAAAAAAACTGCTATGCCATCTACAATTTATTTGAAAAAAATCTATTCGGTTTAATCGGGGTATTTTCTATTGTTTCAGCCAGAATACAAGATTGCAGACCCCATCTGCACGTTCCTCTTCTCTATTTTGGTTCTGTGCACCACCTTCACTATCATGAGGGATATTTTAATTGTCTTGATGCAAGGTGAGCCCATCGTCAGGAATGTTTCAAATATTTTTCACACATACTGTTGTCGCTGCAGCTGTGCACACGATAAAGTGAAAATCGCACCTCAGGTGCCCCGGCAGGGGTGAGATATAGCGAGGTCCGAAAGGGTCTCTTGGCAGTGAAAGGGGTGACGGCGGTCCACAACCTCCACATCTGGGCCCTCACCATCAACCAAGCTGTGCTATCTGCCCATGTGGCCATAGGTGAGAAGAAAAGTGTCACCTTGAAGGAAATGAAGAAGTTACATGATTGCATTGTGGGCCGATTTTGATTTTCTTCCATTTTTGCCCTTCTCCGCAGATGAGTCTGTAGATGCTCAGACAGTACTGCGAGAGATGACGCAAGCCTGTTACTCCTTTTACAACTTCCACTCGGTCACAATCCAGATGGAGCGCATGGCAGACCTGAAACCTGGATGCACTCTGTGTGAGGACCCGAAGATGTAGACAGCCAAAGTCTCCATTTTACTTCCTGACTCGGTTTTTGTTGGCGCTGCATGAGATACTCTGAGGTTTAATTCACAATGTTACGCAAAAAGACTCGTTTGAAAATACTGATCTTAAATATGTTTTCTAATGTGAGGGGCTCGTTTCATGGGTTGGTTTGTAAACTTCTGTTTTAAGTGTACCTGTGATCTATACAGTGCTTCTGTTAAAGGCTGTTTGGACCACGATATTTTCATACATGCGTGAAGATGTAGTTTTCAATAAATCAATCGACCGAGACCTCTTCAGTCTGGGATGATGCACACTGTAAAGTGCAATATTAAACCATATTTAAAAGCACGGAGAGCGTTTTCCCTCTTCAGAAAGTGGATTGTGGCTGAATGATTTTTTTCTCGAAAATCGGATTCTTTTGATAACCCGTAAAATAATTAAAATAACAGGTGAACCCAGGGGAAAAGTTTTTTTCTGTTTTTTTGCCGTGGCTAGTGTGATTAAGTTTTTTTCTCCCGCTGTATAAATGCAGTACAAAAAGTGGTTATTGAAATTTCTTTTTTTATATTGCTTTTTGGTTGTGTCAATTTTAAAACGGATATAGTGCAAAGAAACAAATGCACTCATGAGATTTGCTGAAGAACATCCAAGACTTTTCGTTTTATCACATAATTCCGGAGGCTGTATCGCTAGACACGGGTGAGTAGGTCGACAAGATTTCTATTATTTATTTAGGTTAAAAAAAAAATGCATCTTGTTATTTACAAAAAACACCACAGCGTGGCGCTCTTGCCTTGGGTAACGTAAACACCTCTTGAGCGCTTTACCGTAATGCTGAAAAGCTGCACTTCATAAAGACAATCGGAGCTAGAAAACGATCACGTAAACTTATGTATCACACCTATTTGGACAAATAGCTATTAGCCTTTCACTTATTATGAATATAATAAGTATACCCACCTCCCCAAACTATATCCCATGAATTATGAATTATCATATTTCCGTTTCAGTTCTACAGTTACGGTTTCAGACGTAGATCTCGCGATACTTTCAACCATCGCCGCAGCAGAGAATTTGACATGCAATCAACACAGACAAATTATCGCCACAGGTAATATAATAAACTGTCATTTATGTTTTAAAACAAACTTCTATCGTATTAAAGTTTTGTTTAACGTCAACGACTTTTTCAAAGCTGTCGCTTTTTCTTGCTCTCCACTTAGATTAGGTGACGAGCGTTCCACTTTTCCATATGGAATTACTGGCGACTGCTCGCTGCTACCTAAACACGTTCAATGCAATTCGATTTTGCTTTTCTATTTTTACGTTGTCATCTTAACGACTTTTGCCGATTCGGTGGTACTTCGAAGTGTTTACTGCTCACGAAAGAACTTTGCTGAATCTTTCGTTTCCCAAAGTGATTTCTCTATTACTTTCCCCTCTTCTTGACGTTTGCGTGAATTTGTCATCACTTCTACTCCGTCTCGCTTCATTTAATTGCGTTTTAATGTTTTCATTTCGTAGTTTAATCCTGCTGAGTGGTACTTAAGAAAATTAAAGTGTCATGTTTTGATGAAGGGAGAAAAGTTCGATTAAGCTACATTTTTTGTTGTTGTTGATCAAGACACATAAGGGTCTGAACATCTTCAGTCATCAACCTGCTGTCTCCATGACAACCCCTCCACTCGTGTCACCTTTTACCGGGCAGCCGCCGCCTCAGCAACAGCAGCAGCAGCAGCAGCAAGCCCAGGCAGCTCGTGATGTCAACACGGCCTCGCTGTGCCGCATCGGCCAGGAGACGGTCCAAGATATTGTCCTCAGGACCATGGAGATCTTTCAGCTTCTCAGGAACATGCAGGTGTGGTCGTCTTCCTCTCGGTCTCAACGAAACAGGAAATAGCGCACTTAACACGTTGGGGATGAAATGCACGCTTGCTTGTTCACAAGACACAGCTTTATATTGTTACATTCATATTTGATGTGTAGCAGGACTTCCAGGAATCCGACTTTTTTAAATTGAATCATAAAAAGTCAATTTCCAGTCAACAAGTAATTGTGTTATTACTCTATTTTTAATTGCTTTGCGTCGCAAGCCAAAGTTTGCATTAATAAATGATTTTCAGACATGCTGCCACTAAAAATGAATAGGTATGAAATAGTGGATTGGCAGGTCTAGTATTTTGTGTTTTAAGTGAAATAAATTTGTTATTATCCAAGCATTTATTGGATCTACAAAAAAACACATTACAGCAACACAATCTCATTCACTTTAGGGACATTTTGAGCATATACATTTAGATTTTACATTTTTTCTTTTTTTTTTCCTCCAATATTTGAAAATACTGTATTTATTTTCTTTTTTTTTGGGCGGGGCGTCAGGTTTACACCACCCATTTTTCATGTATTGTGTTTTGTTTATCAGTATTCTGTTTAACTATCGATTAAGTTAGTTAATTATATTAATTTATTATTATTTATTATTCATGTATACGCTCATTTTTGGCTAGTCCCAATCCCCAGGGAATTGTTAGGGCCGATTGTACTGTAAATAAATATTTTGTTAATAGATTGAATTGATTGCTCCATCTTCGAAATGTACTGTGACTGATTAGTATTTTTTTTTCCAGGAATAGTTGAGTATCGGCACTAAGTATTGATACCGAGCCGATATTTGGCCTTATGTCAACGTATCGGTACTTGTGATGGAGCCAATTAATAGTATCGGCTGCCGCTATGGAGCTATTTTACGATCGCAAAGTAGAAATGACAAATTAGAAGAATAGAAAACTTTCAGGTACTCAAAGTTATTATAGGCAAGCCTGATTACTCACTTGGTCAGCCACGCCCCTTAAAGTAACACATTCAATACACAATTACTACAGTAATTAGTTTGTATAAATTAATTACTAATTTCTATCATCACTTTCATAAATCACTTAAAAAAAATACAAAATTGTGTTTTTTGGGTGAGAGTGGACAGGCTTAACGGCGTTTAAACAGATTTGAACGCGGAGCAGTAATTTGCCATGAGCCAACAGAGTTACGAGCTTGGTCACGGATCTCATCAACTCCAAAGCCCCTTGACATAATATGAGTTTAATACCGCCATATTTTATCCATGATTTTTAGCAGCTTTAGTATCGCTGATTGCCGCGCACTCAAAATGCAGCTCAGCTTTTGATCGCGTCCTGACAACGAGGTCAGCATGCGTTAATCATGGATGACTTCCTGCTTCTGGGAAACAGCCAATCCTGCAACTGAAGAAAATCACCACACACACAAATCCAACGCGATTTTGTGCCTCAGCCACAGAACGCTTACGCACAGCATTACTATCTACATATTTATTTATTCTCTTTTTTAAATTGACTTTGCAACCCATAAAACATCTTTATCTTCCCTCAGCCTACCTGCTTCTTTTCCTCACAGCTTTGTCAGGTGATTTCCTTTATATTTGCGTACTACTCGCTATGCACCTCATTTGCCCTGAAGGCAGGCGTGTTTCAAGTTATGCAAGCTGTTATAATATCAGATGTGTCTTGTTCCTATCTTGCAGGCACCGCAATTATGTCACCTCTTTCTTTTCATTTTTGTCACATTATCACAAACGGCTGTCTTTAATACTCAAATGTCTGTCACTCTCTAACAGCGAGGAAGCCGCTCAGTTATTCTAATAAAGTCGCATCTATTTTCTATGAGTGGGAGGAGTCTAATGGACGACTTCAAGTCCGAGTGCGTTTAACGGTCATCGGGGATCGATGCGGGCCTTCACTTAACGCGACATTTCTCCTTGTTCTTCCCAGCTGCCTAATGGAGTCACTTACCACCCCAACACTCACCAGGATAGACTGGGAAAACTTCAGGAGCATCTACGCATGCTTTCCGTGCTGTTCCGCAAGCTGCGCCTCGTCTACGACAAATGTTCCGAAAACTGCGCTGGGCTGGATCCCATACTTCCGGAGGTATGGTTTTTTCGATAGGGATGGCAATGCAGTTGAAATGTCTTGCCTTAAGCAAATATACACAAAAAATGGCCATCTCATCAAAGTTTCTAGGCTTAGTATATCGCAAAGAAAAACATGAGGAAAGGTAATCAAAGAAAGGGATTTTTGTTTACCTTCAGATGCAGTTTTACTGTATTTACAATTAATTGTATCTCGTCAGATGTGCCGCTGGAAATGATCCGATTTCAAATGTATTTTTGGGAACAATGTGCCATTGTCAGCTGTGAGAGTCGTGTGTCGCATTGCAATCGTGTAATAAATACTTTTCGCCAATAGGCGGCGGAAAAGTACTTTACAGACTAGATCCTCTTAATGTGATTAAACTATAATTAACAAATTTCCTAACCCAAACTTTGACCAAAATCCAATTCAAAGCTTGACTTTAAAAGTAGGTCTTGACCCTCAAGAAGAGGCCTGAACTTGTGTGGTCCACCAAAATGAAAGAGTTCCCCACAAGGACAGTGAAACCCCGGGTTTGGCCCCCTTGCACACACACACACACGCATACACACACTGATTTTTACTCTAGGGGGCTCTTATCTATGTACTCCCTCTAGGTCTTTCTTTTCTATGCTTGCAGCAGATCCAATGGACCTCTCAGGTGAGTCTCCAGTGTGTCTTTAGGCTGGTTACAGTCACCACTTTCTGGAACAACAGCACTTTAAGATCTACCGCACTCTCTCGATGCATGCATGACCACACACACTCCAATACACATCCGTGTTGTGTCTCACTCTCAGACATGCATGTGTGCACCGTCGCATGTTACAGAGGCGCATTGGCTCATTGGTCACGCGCTGTGCGGGGATCCATACAAGCAAGGCCGTCTCTCGCTGTTTGATTGGATCTGCGACTGAAGCGGACCCCAAATTTCCACAGATTGGCTCGGAGCTAATCCCCCCCCGAGGATAAAGGAGGATGTGAGAGATCAGTCCTGAATTGGAACAAATCTTCCATGGTTGCCGCCGTCGACCTTTCTGCATTTAATTATGCATTTTCTTTGTGGATTTTTGAGGAGGACATGGGTTGTCCTACTGTCAGGAGATTGCTTTCTGTGTTGGTAATTAGTTTACGGATTTTTTTTAACTACTGCCGACTTGATCCGGTTTCTCATCAGTCGATGCTTCCGATCTCGATATCATAATTGGGAAGAGACTGATTGGTGATGCAGATTTTTGGCATTTTGTTGGCCTCTCCCTTTAAAAAAAAAGTTTGAACTAATCAAGGGTCTAATTACAGTGGACCCCGGGTTACAGCATCCTGGCTTGCGTTTTTTTCATGTTACAAAGTGGAATACTAAGTTTTTTTCATCCCCTTGATGTCATTTTTCCCACTTTACTGCATCAACAACTGTCATGACCTGCGGGGTTGGCCTTGTTCATGTTGTTTTGCCTCCCTCTTCAGGCGTTTTTAAGTAATTGCTCTTATTTTCTGGTCGCGTCAAACTGACTGCGCTGCAACGTGTCACTAAGATGCTGGGCTGCTATCGGTCGGCGTCACGGTGTCACTAAGATGCCGACATGCTAAAGACTTGATCTAGTGTGAGTGCTTAAAGTCTCGATAAATAATGGAACACTACTGTTGACCCTTGCTTTTTGTAAGAAGGTCAATTCTGGCCGGCGAGTAGTGAAAATCCTCATATTATTGACACTTATAATGCATTCGTAGGAAACGCTGATTTATTCATGATCATTTTTAAAATGAGTCGGCCCATTAATCAGCATTTGGTACTTTTTTTCATTACTCGCCGCGAAAAAAACGCGGGTTGTGTAAACCTTCCTTTAATCATCCCGGGCAACCAAGTCATTTTTCTTTGTTGGTGTTATTAAAATGTTTCTCCGCTCTCAGTGCAGGGCTAGCTAGCTGATAGCGCAGCCCCCATGCTCACCTAGGACAGAGCGCTGTTGATCTTGGCCCCAGCCCGCGTACCATTTATCATGCCGGACATTTTCGGTGCCCGCCTGACAGCCGCTCACTACCGGCTGCCCCAAACAGGAAGAGGAATCAATGACTCAGGCAGCGTGACCTCATTGCAGCCCAATTTGCAACAGACCCGATTAATGAACAGCTGGGCCAAAGGCACGTCGGCGTTTCTCTTTTTCTCTCCAGCTGTTGCTGTGGCCTAATTCTCCAGCCATTACAAACTCCAATATTTTTCTTCCCTTTTTCCGCTCTTTACTCTCTTAGCCTGAACCCCGTTTGACTTTTCCTCCAAGCGTTTCCTTAATGTTCTTTCAGTCGCGCTCCTGCCTTCAATTATTTATTATACGGGTTATTTCCCACTTTTTCTTATATAGGAAGGCAACCTGGTGAACTTCATTAGCCCATTCTTCTCTGTCAGGGCAGGAAAGCGCATCCATCTTTTCATGGGGGAGGACGGGGTTGTGACTCACGGGCGCGCACGCACACACCCGAGTCGTCATCCATCTTAGCCCCCTCACTCAGCACATTTTAGCCCCTCACGCATGCGAGCTGCCAAAGTCAGGTCATTACCTTTTGAAATTCTATAAGTTCTTGTCAGTGTTATGCAATTAAAAAGTTTCGCTCGCTCTCTTGCTCCATTTTCCCCTCTTGAACCAAAGACAAGATCGCACTTTGTCTAATATCCTGCTAGCGTCTCTCTGCAAGAGTCCAAGCTCGTTTCTTGGGAGGAGGCCCAGAAAAGGATCGGAGCGCGCAACGTTATCTGCATTTTTGTATCTTTCCTCAGACATTCGCAGTCTGGATAAATATTTTTGCTCATATGCCCCCTATTTATTTATTACTAGTTTAAAAGAAGAAAAATCTTTTCCATGACACTGACAGAGTTACTGTACCAAATATTCATTATTTTGTGTTGATATTCCAAAGTTAAATCTTTTGTAAGGCAGTTTTCACAGCTTTTATCCTGCTTGACCAAAATTGTTATTGTAAGAACTCCAAGGATGCCGCCACATTTAAAAAAAAATATTATCTATTCTTTTTAGAGCACTCAGCTTGTTTGAATTTCTCAGTATATTTTTGTTGGTCCTCCTCAAATGAGGAGTGGGGGGGGTTGCTGTAGTACAATTTTACAATGTAATTGCACCTCCTCTACTGTATGTGGCAGCGATGCTCTCGTCAGAAAGTTTGCAAGGAGTATTAGCACCTCTGCAGAGGTGTACTTACAAAAACAATTCATAGATAAATAACACTTTTTATAGTCACCCCGGAGAGTTGGAAGGTTGGAAAATGTTTTCTTCTCCCGGGGGTTGTAACAAGAAATAATTGAGAAGCAATGCTTTAAGTGTATGGATTCGGTCTCGAGTTTTGAGCGCTGAAACCTCAGTTGGAGCCGTGACTTTACAGCGATAACCATACGCCCCGTTAATGCGACTGAAGAATATGAAAGTATAAAAAATGCAACGGCATTCTTTATCGAAAAGCGCGATTTAAATGAGCCCATTTACCATTTTTACATGTTGTCTGTTACATGTCGACTATACTGTAGCATGAGTCACC
The DNA here is from genome assembly GCF_059441005.1 of Hippichthys cyanospilos. NCBI lineage: Eukaryota > Metazoa > Chordata > Actinopteri > Syngnathiformes > Syngnathidae > Hippichthys > Hippichthys cyanospilos. The sequence continues at coordinate 2,470,916 of NC_142389.1, read as the reverse complement.
TTCTTTTAAGAAAACCACTAGGGGTCACTATGATATTTAGCAGGTCCGAGGCGACACGCATGAAGGCCCTTGCACATCGGCCCCGCTGTAGTGTGGAATAGACAAGGTCAAGCACACAGGGTGTTTAAAAATGAATGAATTCCCCACTCTCTATCCTGTCTTTTACTATGTCCTGCGGAGGCGGCAGACTTACAGAATCTACCGTTGACAAGATCCCCACATATGCAGCATTTTAACCTAGAATTGCAGCCAAATTAAAACGATGCTTTTACCTGAGAGGTACAAGGGGAGTTTATTATCATTTTGGCGTAGATTAAAAGGACACATGACAGCTAGCTATAATTATTCAGTGTAAGCTATTTTTTTCCCTGTGCGTTCCAGCAACTGATACCCTTTATGGAGGATGACGGCATCAAACATGACGACCACTCGGCCGGCCAGAACCGGCCCACGGCCGAGGACAGGAGAGAAATCCAGGAGGTCAACAAGGTATCGTGTCCTCACTCCAGCCACGCTCTCAGGGTTACGTACATTAAGTACCAGCCAGCGGTGATAAAAAGACAAGGTCGGCTTTCTTAAACACTTCAAACCTAAAGCGTGTGGTTTTCTTGTGCTGTGATAGCGTTTCATACCATGAAGCTTTATCACTGCCTGTCATTCACGGAGCTTAGCGCTGGCGTGGACAAGGTTGTGCTAGTTTCTAGTCAAACGCAAGAGCTGACAGCGGTCTGCGGTACTCTCTGTCACGTTTTATTTCTTGTACACGCTTGAGAAAGTCTCGTGACGTTTGATTCATGGCGACTATCTTTTGATACTTTCATCTTTGCGATTAAGCCAGCTCCCTGTACTTTGCCTTATCTGGTCAGTTTCCTGTTATTTCCCTGCTAGGGGAAATCCATCCAGATTTCCAGTCATTTAATAAAATAATCAACTTAATTTGATATTTTTGTGACCTTTGAGACTCATGACGAGGACCATGTGGGGCAAGCGGTTCCTATCGGGCTATGCTGGGGAATTTAGGGAGGAAATTCTCATGTGCCTGACTGACTGGATGGAGGATAAACTTTTCCCAAGGCAGCGAGCTGGATGCGAACTCGCACGGCGCCTGTAAAAGTTGTTCTCGTTTTCCAGTAAACCACGCCAACGCACTTTTTTTCAGGGCCTTAGGGGTTCTTAACAGGTGGATCATATGGTTTTGTTTTGAATGGGTGGGTGTAAAAGGAAAAATAAGTTTCGGCTTATTTTGTTTTATGTGTACTTTTATATGACTGCTGTGTCAGTGACTCATAAAAAATACAGAAAAAACAAAACACTAATTTCTTGCCTACGTAATTTACTGAGACAAATGAATTATTTGGTGTAAGGACAGCACTGAAGTAAGTTGTCAAATCCAAACTGCCTACCACTAGGAGCCAAATGGTCAAAATCAGCACTTTAAAAAAAAAAAAAAACATACTCAAATGATTGATTTTAATGAAGGCCTGCCTGTGGATGCAAATAATGAAGCGTGCATTTTCCGTGCACTTGAATATAGCATCAGTATGCGATCCAATCAGTAGTTTTTAGTGCGGAAAAGGAAACCTCTAGAGGGCCAAAATATTTCGCATTTTCACTCTTCTTTCAAGGCCGACAGAATATTGTGCGCTATGTTTATGTAAATATGAGTGGAATCATATGAAAGATTGACTTCCATTCACTCTTCTGGTTGTCCCCAGCGCTCCGCAAACCTTGTGAGTAGAAGCGGTCAGGGATAGATGGCTGGAGCCATGGTGGTGAGAAGTGCGGCTTCAGTAAACAAGACGTTTCACTTCCTGATTAGAAATATTGGTACCATAAAACCTATATTAAATTCCAATCAAAAAATAACTCAAGTCTTTTGGAAGCATTATATAGATTTGATTTTCTTATTTTGCGAGATGTTGACTTTTTGAGTGGCCTCAAACGTCAGCGCGCTCTTAAGTGCTTTTTCAAACGCGTTACCTGTCAAATGTGTTTTTGCTCTGCTCTGATAGAGAGGCCTGTGACGTGCAGAGCAGATAACGCTTCTTTTAACCAACACGCTGTGTTGTCAGTCAAGTCTGAAAGTCTTTGTAGAGATTGCATCCACCACCCTGGCAAATACATACACAGTGCACACTTTTATGCTACCCAGAGAGGAAGCTGACAAAACAAATGAAAAAAAGCAGCATGATGCTTTTCATATGAAAACATGTAACAGAAAATTGCTATTTTATCAAAATCCTTATCTAAGCACTCAAAAAGTCTCCCTCAATCCTTCCCTCAGTGTTGTATCGCATTTTCCAAAGATTGCTTTTGGCACAGCGATTCATTTCTTGTCCCATTTTCCACCAAGCAGTGCAGTTCCAATTGGTTTGCCACACATCAGGTTTATTACTTTCCACTGTCAAAATGTCAGCGTCAAGGGGCAGCGGTAGCTAAGTCCGAATGGAGCAGAAGGCTCAGAGAAGGAAATAGTATGCAAATCTGTGTTGTTTGAGCAGTGTTGAGGTCCTGATACCCCATTTTGTCTGTAAATGGTAGAAGCCAGGCACACTGCGCAGTAAAAAAAACAATATTTGTAATGAAAGACCCCATTGTGTAGGTGAGCTATTGAAATAGGTAGACTTTAAAAGAGAAACCGAAATACGACTTGTAAACCCATTTGCTTGGAATTGATTATCGAGCCTGTGACCTGTTGACAGCTTTCGGTTTTTCAATTTGTCTCTACGATATTCCATCTTATATTTCATGCGCAACAAATGTAAACGATTGATGTCGCTGTTCCAATATTTTTGAGGGAAAGAGTTAGTCCGTGGAACTGCAGGTTACATGTAAAAGATGACAGTTTAAGATCATTGTGCTGCTGTGTTCTACACCTACAGCACAACCCATTAGAATTGCTAATTTTCAGCAGTAAAAAGGTCATATTTTGTCTATAATTAACCCATTCACTGCCATCCAAGTTCAAATGCATTTTTGACTTAAAGGACATAGATTGTGATATTTTTACACAATTTAATCAATGCATATAAACTACATTTAGCACAACCGTGATTTAATTTCCTGTTAAAAATAAGATTTATGTGACTCGCATTTCTAACCTGAAAGTAAAACCGCTCGTCGGTGGACCGTTCTTCTCAGCGTGCCACGCCCCCTTTATGACGTCATTCAATGCAACCGGTCACAAACATTCACCCACCCATCATCTTGACCGCTTAACCTTACGAGCCCGCTCCCGAATGATTGGGGACCACCGATTTGAGATCCCTTTTATTTTGTCTTTGTTTACCCTGCATTGTTTTGTTAGTGCCTGTGTATGTACCGAGTGAGCCAACGCTTTTGTTCCTTCTTTCGAGCGAGAAGATTGTTTTTTCACGCGCGCACATTCACCAAGTTTGATGCAGTTTGAAGCCCTTCTCTTTCTTTAGTCTCTTTATGTGCATTGCTGGCTCTGTGCAGAAATTGCATGCCAGGCTGCCTGAGTGTGCCGCAATGATAATGGTCCTAGGTCAGTAGTGTCAGCAGCAGCAGAAAGGAGAATTGGTTATTTTTAAGAGCTGTGCAGCGCTCCCCTGGCTGCTTTTAAATGTTAGCACAACAGGGAAACATTGAGGTGAACCCCGCGCTAAGCTTCATCCCAGACAACAACAGAATCATAACAAAACACACCGAGCGGCTTTTTTACCGCAAATCCGAAAAGGCCTCGGAAAAGCGTTCGATAAAAGTATTTACCGTGCGGCGGTCTCTTAAATAAAAGTGATGCAAACATACTGTAAATAAGCAATCGATATTCTTGTAAAAACAAAGCACACAAGTGTAAATTGCATTTTTCATCCTCATTAGACAGCGCTATACATAAGGGATAAATAACCTTGTTTGTGACGTGACCTTCCCCCAATGGAATGCATTAGCATGCAAATTGAGTTCCGGCAAATGATCCAAGTACGGAGGTTGAGAAGACACCATGGAAACGTGCTCTCGCCGAGTGTTTTCCATGACGCTCGGAAAGAACTTAGCCTTAGATTGTGGTGGATGGAAGCTTCCTTGTATGCTTTTGCTAATGACAGTAGCCCGATTGGGAGAAATTGACCCAGCAAGTTTTATTTTCTAAACGTCAGTTTAGCTGAAAAGTCACAAATATACATGTTTGTTGACTTGTGTTATGATTTTTTTTTCTGCAAAAATTTGCAAATTGTGGTCCTTGGAAAATTTGCCTTCTAAAAGGGGTCCCTGGCTCCACAAAGTTTGCGAACCCCTGCTCTAAACGATTGCTCAATTCCTAAAATCGTTGTGGGTTCATTTGATACTTGATTAGTTTGTTGATCGATTGAATATATAATCAGAGAATCGCTGTTTTGACAACTCCTAAATAGCTAAACCTTTCTTTTAAAATAATAGCGCATATTTACGAATGGATTCTTGCTATTTTCGTCCCTCATTAACAGTTTGTCATCTGTCCACGAAGACATTTTTACAATCCTGACGATCAAATCTCTGTTTTTAAAACCGGGTCCGATCCAAAGGGCGCAACTGGATTCCTCTCCGGCCCTCAAATGTTTGCCCCATGTGTTTGAACATATTTAGCCGTGATTTTCTCCAGGCTTCCCAGCTGCACATTAAGGCAGCAGTAAGGGCAGCAAGCTTTGGGGAGTTAAAGTGCTTAGTCTGATAAGCAGAGCAAAGATGCGGCGGGACAAGCCAAGCAGATGTTTTGCAGCCGGGCTACATCTGCTGCAGTGGCTCCAGCCAGATCGGATGGTTCTGAACCGAGCGGGAAGTAAATGGGAGTGGAGTGAGATATAACAGAGTAGAGGGAAGGAGATAGAAGAGGAAAAATATGCTTGCCAGATAGATGAATAGATGCTGCTAGGGTAAAAGGCTTGATGGAGAAAGAGGTGAAAGATTTGAGATAAGAGTGATAGAAAGGAGAAACATGGATAAATAGCTTTCTGATGGCTAAAGCCAGAAAGAGAAATGGACTATCAGGTGGTGGGAGAAGGATGGATTAGGAGATAGCAGTTTGGGGACATTTTTTTAACCGGGGGGTAAAGGACGAAGACGCGCGGGAATAAAACAAACAAACGATAGCGCTGTGGGAATTTTTGAAACGATCTCGTGCGGGAACCTTGACTGGGTTGGCAGGTTAAGATTGATGAAAGAATGTATTGATGGATGTGTATACACCTGTGGATTGGCAACTTAATCAGTTTTGGAAAGAAATAACCCGCGACTGATAAAGTTCAGTCGCAGGGGAAAAAAATAGAATGCTCCTGTAAGCGAATTCCGTGCGGAAGATTGATGCTGAGGTGAAACGATAAATCCAAGCGTTTTGCAAACTTCTGAAGATCAGATTCAAAAAGAAAGCCACGCATCTATTTTACTTCAGGTTCTGAGCACGCGCTTTCAACTGTCATATTGGGCTGTCACTGTCAGATATTTTTGCGAATGATTACCCTTGATTATTCCATCGATGAATTGAATTATCTGACAAATTTTGCCTTGTATTGTTGTGTATTACAAACTTTTTTCACAATAAGAGACTATTTACCAATTATTAGGGTTTATTTAATTGTGTTGCTGCAATTAATGGACAACTATGGATTATCAACTGAAAGTATTTTTGCCAATTTTTCATTTCAATACCCAAATATAAGACACACCTGTGTATAAAATGCACCCTGAACTTTTTCCTCTTGTGTCAATAACTTATCTGTATGTGAACAAGGATGGACTCGGACGTTGGTTCAGTCTGCCTGCTTCTTCTGTTGAAAGTAATGCCGTAACAACCTCAGCTAACATGAGCTATTGTTAGCTGCAGCAGGCACTTGATGCTAACAGCGAATTGACATCTCTAACCCTAACCCTAACTTCTGACCTGTCACATTATGGTAATTATTGGAAGTAAGAAGATGGACGTTAAAAAAAATGCACACCTGTGCGTTAAACTTCGCTTATGTGGCTGACAGATAAAGCGTCCTCGAATGGCGGCGAAAAAAGGAGGCACGCATAATTTTGGTCTTCATTTTTCGTAAAGATGTCATATTTGGGGAATTATGTGACTTAATCAGTTGTCTAAATTGCCCTATCGAACTTTGTGTTATGCAAATTTGAATGTACCATAAAACATCAAAGCAGCACTTTGATGACGTTGAGAGCTTTTTTAACCTTGCCAGCCCTCATTGCAAACAGAAGAACGCAAACAGATACATTTATGGCTCACAAGAATCCATTCGTCAACATTTTAAAACGTATAACATAAAGTCTCAGTTGTGAATAGATACTGTATATTTGTGTTTATGATGTTAAAGCTGTCAGTTTCTTCTTGTGCCTTTTTTTTTTTTTTTTTTTACACGAAATGCTTCACCAGGTTATTTTAAATCGCTCTTGTAAAAGACAGATGCGGCCGCACGATCCACATTTGTCATCGCGCGGCGACTTTATCCCCCTTCCGTGATGTTTTTATGTACTATCGGCTCCGGAACAATGACGTCACGTCGATGGAATAGGGTGATAAAGTGCGAGGATAAGAGGATTGTGAAATCATACGTATTTTCTTCACGCTGTCCTCGGAATAAAATAACCTTGGACCAGACAGCCGCCTTGTTATTATTCGACAGGAGAGAGTGGTGTGAGGAAATCCATTGAAGTGTATGCTCCCAAGACACTATCACGCTAAACAGGAGTGTCGATTTGACACCGCGCGTTCGCGCTTTCCAATCCTTGGCTAATCCCCTGTCTGTAACCGTGGCGTAAGCAAGAGACCGCCTGGAAGAGACAAAAACGCAATCGGAATTTTCATGGGGACGCTTCATTTTAGGAATAACGGCAATCCGACACATTCGGTGCGTATTGTTTATGTTTTTTTTGTGGTTCGGAGGCCGTCAAAAAACTGAAGCTTCTCTCCGGCCGTTTCGTTTTGAATAGCACCCTGACTCACAGCGCGAGTTGAGATGAAAATCAGACCTGGCCATAGAAAATTTTTCTGCTTTTGTACTATCAGAAATGAATTGCTTTGATTTTGGCTCATCTTATGCATTCTGGATACAATATTTATCAGTTGTCACGTCACCGAATAAAACCGTCACCAAAACAAGCCCCTCTTAGTATAATATGTACTACAGTTTCAATTTGAGAACTTTTTTTTCGCGTTTTTATATCGGCCGTATACTTACTTACAATAATTACCATAACGCTACAAGCTAGGGGTTGGATTTCAATTGGCTGTCAGCAGCTATCAGCAGCTCGTGTTAATTGATGTTGTTACAGCATTCATTTCAACAGAAGAAGCGAGCAGACTGAACCGCCGTCCGAGTCCGTTCTTTTTCACTCGCAGGATTGTGACTAAAACGGAGAGGATCTTGTAATGGTTATGATGTCTCCAGCTGATTCAATTAAGAGTTGAAAGGTATGCAGCCGAGTTCTCCGGTTAGAGAACAGGAAAAGGTATTCCATTTGACTTGTTTATTCATTGTGATCTTTTGGCATTTACACATAATCATGAACATGATGGAACACGGATGTTGCGCAACTTCGGGTCGTTATGGCACAATTAACGCGAGGCTCTGTCGCAAGGAATAGGAAAAACAACTTCAATGTTACACTGGCGCTCCATGAACGCAAGAAAATATGAAGAATTTAGAAAGATGAGATTTGTTCTGTTTTGGTACAGTTTTTACATTGTCGCCAAACTGTCAGTTGCACGGTAACATAGAAAATACCTGAATCTGAGCCTTAATTAAGGGTGTGTCCTATACACAGGTGCGTCCTACTTCGGGAGATTTATTGGTCCACACTCAACCATTGTTTATTTTGGCCTTTTTATCAGCGACAACAAAATCAGTTCATTTCAGCCATCGATTAGCTGAAGTTCCAACCTGACCGCATTTTGATCCTTCAGCAGTTGACACCCTATCTCCCGTCGTCTCCATTTGAAAGGAGATGCACTTCGAGCCTTTGCGTTTTCCGTCACTTCCACTCATAGTCCACATCTAAAGCCCTGGAACCGGTCGCCAACATGCCTGAGTCAGATGAACTCTTAACCACACCCCCTCCGGCCCCTCGCCTCAGCGATCGTGTTGGACAGGTAAGAAGTCAAAAGAGAGCTCGGGAATGGGGCTGATAGAGAGAAGGCAGATAAATGAGGCCTTCTTGGTAATGTCCGGATGCTTTACGGGGCGTCCCGGCCGTGAGTGATAGTCTTGCTCTCGTTATCTGTCGATTGGGGTAATTGCTGTTTGTCGGAGTCTGCCTTGACGGATGGTTATGCGGTCTGGAGGAAGGTTGCCGCTGGCGAAGGAGGAAAAGGGGGCCCGGATTTCTCTCTCGCCACTTTACTGGGGAAGCGGGCCGCAACGGTTATTGCGCAACTAATCAAATCGATCGTTTGTTTTTTTTGATGATCGATTAATCATTTCTAGATCGCGGTTAGTTCAAAGTGGTCTTTCAGATTCTCGGGAAATCTGGTTTTGAGGTGCGCCGATTAATCGGCAATTCATTGATAATCAATCCCTGACTATTGTTGATAATCCATCAATCGTTTTGAGAATTTAATGTGTCCAATATTATGAGATTTGGAGCAAAAACAGTGATTGAATCTGAATTTGTTTTTGTCCTGCATTTTTTTCACTATTAATTTGGAACAATATCCTGCTTTTCAATAAACGAATGAAAATTCAAACTTATCATTTCCGCAATCGACAAAATAATTGACAGATTATTCAACGATGAAAATAATTGCTATTTCCAGTTCAATTTAAACGTCCCTCCCAGTATTGTCCTTTTGTCTCGCTTCGTTTCGGAGATAGCGTGCCAGGCAATATGAGCGTTCTCACATCCATTATGGACCTTGTTGTTTATGTATGAAGTTTCTCAGCGTGGAAGAAACTTAATAATGTTTGCATAAATATTTCAGAAGCATTAGCCATAATTCATTGGTGCCTAATGGCTTGCGATTGCTCAATCTGTGCGCTTCAGACCCCTGGTGTGGTAGAATGTGATTGCGCATATCAATTCAAAGTCCTTAGTCATAGGCGAAAAAAAAAAAAAAAGTGCAGTCACACCCATGTGCCCACAAATGACTTCCTTAATGAATGGCCTGCTTTACTGGTCACATGCCAATTAGGACAGGAAACGGCGTTTAACTCAGTGCTCATTTAGCCGCAGCGTTCCGCCCGCTGTCCGTAGCGGCTCCTTTCCAAATACGCGCCAAGCGACCTTCCGATGGGCCGAGAGGATTCTGACGCGTGATTCGTAGCGACTCTTGATAATCAAGCCATCTGGGCGGTGGGACGGGCGGGCGGTCTTGTCGTCGTGGTTGCATCGCTCATCGTTTGTCTTGGTCGTGCTTCCTTTGCATGCGCTATGTCTCCTCGGAGAGGAGCTTTTATCCCAAAGGGGGACCTAGAAGACATGGCCCCCATTATTCCTCTACTGAGCTTCTATTCCCCCCCCCCCCCCCCCCCCCCCCACCCCGAGCTGAAGCCTGCCACTGCCACTTGCCTTGCGTTTGATTTGATACCAGCCTAAGTGTGAATAAATTCCTGTCACAGCCCATTAAGGAGGCCTTGGAGAGATCTGGCATGTTATTAATTCTCCACAGCTCCTCACTTTCGCCGCAGTCTTCTCTTGGCTATCTCTCCCTCTCCGCTGCTCTTCTCGTGCACCCTCACCCGTCTCATCCCTCCTTCCCTCGCTCGCTCGCTTTCTTAATGCCCTGTTAATTACCGTGTCTGTTCGTTTTATTCAAATGAGAAAGGGAGAAATTAAGGGGGGTGCGATTTCAAATTGAAACGTGATCCATCCATTACGTGTCTCTTTTTTTTTTTTTGCAGACCTGTGAGGTAGCTGCTATCACAAGTGTTTATAATTGAGGTCCGCAGCTAATGTTTATTTTGATAATCAATTGATCTGGTAATTATAACGCGCATTCAATCCGAGGTACTTATTTACGTTTTTGTTTTTTTCAAGCATTTGGTTGATGGAAGGTCTGGATTGTACGAAAACAAATAACTATTTTAATCAAGTACTTAAGTACTAGTCAAACCATTTAGTACTTAAAAAACAATTTTTGATAGATCAGAATTAAGTGCCAAAGTAATCAAAGCACTAAAATAACTGTTGGTTTTGGTACTAAAGCACTAAAATTATTACTTTTAAAATATTAGTTACAAGTAAACTGATTTTTTAGACCCTCCTTTAGCCAACCCCATGTTTGTGTGTGTGTGTGTGTGTGTGTGTGTGTACCGCATTTTCCACACTATAAGGCGCACTGGATTATAAGGCGCACCATCAATTAATGACATATATTAAAACTTTTTCCATATATAAGGCGCACCGGATTATAAGGCGTACCCTCAATTACTGACATATTTTAAAACTTTTTCAATCACAATCTAGTAATACTCAAATTAATAACAATAATAACTCGAATAATAACTGAAATAATAACCTCGTTCAAGTGTAAACACACAAAAGAAACAGGTAAAGCTTACTTATTCCCCATCTACCAATCCCAATCTCAATATTGATCCATATATAAGGCACACTTGATTATAAGGCGCACCATCAGCTTTAAAAAAAAAAAATAGGGCTTTTAGGTGCGCCTTATAGTGCGGAAAATACGGTATATATAAAAAGCAGATAGTTGAGCCTTTGTTTCATTGTTGATAAACAAACGCGAGCTCCCAACTTGCCAGAAGAGCGGGTCAAAAGGACAAGTGACTTGATGTTCTCCGTCCATCGAACCCCCCGTTGCGCCCCCTCCTTCTCCCATTGCTCCCTTTACGGCATCCTTGCCACCATGTGCATTCTCTGAATTAGTAGGCTGCTCACAGCAGGTGCCCGTACCTCGGCCTTATTAGCTGCCTCACGTGGGCCCATTAGAGGCTGCGGCTATGCCAAAGGGGAATTGAATTGTTTTGTCAAGGTCATAAGGGCAACGCAACCACAAAGCACTAACCCAGCCAGTCCAAAGAAATGTTCATTTCAGCCTGAGCATTTCGTGTCAAGGGAAGCCCCAATTATTCACCTTTTATTTTACACGGCCATGTACACTACGCACTTGCGGTACTTTGTTTTGCAGAAAACGGTCTTTTGCTCAGATTTGATTTTTCACGCTATTTTCACGACTGAATGGAAAGTAAAAACACAAAGGGAAAAAAAAAAAAGGATTATATGCTTTGATATCCAAAAAGCATGACTCTACCCCTCTATAGAAAGATCCAGCGCGGGCTTGCGTAAGCATCAAACACACGAGTTCACATAAAAGGATTCGGCAAAAGAAAGATGTTTTTAATTTACTTTGAAAAGATTCACAACTTCAGGCACTTCTCATGTCATCTGGCGTCCGCTGGGAGTCTCAACACACAAGGGGCTTTTACTTTTTCGGCTTTTGCATGGGGGAGGGGGGCATAAATGTCATTTGCTCTTTTTTTTTAAAAACAACATTTGCATTTTGGAGAATACTTGTTCGCATTTGACAACTGCTGTCGATATGAAAGTACAACAGTGGAAACTATTGGGGAGCGCCGTTTGACGTAAACTATGTTTTTTATGGGAATGGGTGGAGAAAATGTTGAGGAAAATGGGGAAAAATAAAAACGCTTGACTAATCTTAGCCGGAATGCTTGAAATGATTATTATTTTTTTGTTAAATGGCTGTGGATCATAATTTACAATAGCTTTAAAAGTCGAGGTTTTTGTTATTCTTCAAACCACTTTTCTAAAACAGAGATTGTGATGTGCTTGATTATCGTTATGTTTAGTCACTGTTTGCAAACATCTGCTTTGACTTTGGAAAACAATGATCAACATTTTTGTATTCTTTTCTTGACAATAGGAGCATACCAGCCAGCGAATCGTGAAAATAAAACTGCAGTGCCGGTTTAAAAAAAAAAAAATGATTTTTTTTTATCAAGGGATGGAAATCAAAACTTGAAACCTCCTATTTTAAAATGCAATGCCTCCAATAATTGACAAAATAAACAACGGATGAATCAATTATTAAAATAATTGTTAATTAATTGCAGTCCTAAAATTTTATGAATTAGCTTCTTTTCCCTTAAAGATACAATGTGTAGAATTTAGTGGCATGTAGTGGTGAACTAAAAGTGCAATGATTTTGAAGGCATTTTTTCTTTCTCATGCATGAGGAGAACGGAGAAGGACTGCACAAGGTCAATGAGCAGGTTGTCAACCAATTGCAGGGCACACAAGGACAAACTACCATGACTGCATCCAATCGCACGTTAGGACAATTTAGAGTGTCCAATACACCCGCCACGCATGTTTTTGGAGTACGGGAGGCAACCTGTGCCCGGAGAGAAACCACGCAGGCTCGGGGAGAACATGCAAACTACACACAGGAAGTTCGGAGCAAGCTGAAATTGAACTGAAATTGGACCCTCTATAACGTGATCTTCAAAGATTTTCCCATACCGTTTCCTAACCCTTTAAAATTTATTTGCGGGCCATGCTTATTTAGGCTTTGTTTGAGCTAGGGCTTAAATGATATTACCTCCTGCCAGATATCCGAGAGTGATGAAGTCCTGCTTGCCCTGAAATATTTTGCGCAATTGGGTTTAAAGCAATGATAGCCCAACCTTCTCGCCCCTCAATTATCAGCGGCGAGGACCAAATCAAAAAGGTAAAACCCCAATCAATGCGTGTACTTGGCGGATTCCGCCCCGGTCAGCTGACACCGCAGTGGTTGCGCCTGGATGCGGAGGATGACGACATGCCGATTGTTTTTTGGCCACCTCTGGAAGAGAAGGCTTTTATCTGTCTTCTGAAACTCTTATAAAAAGGCTTTATCCCCCAAGGAAATCTCAATCCAAACACACACTGGCACTAAAAGCCACCCTTTGAGGAAAGTCATAAAGTTTATAAAGTCAATTAAGTTTTTTTTTCCAAAGCGGTGGCAAATTGAGTCTGTTTGCCCTGCCTCCCTCTGGGTATACTATCAGATGGTTGAAAACAACCCACTTAGGGTCACCGTTCCCCAGGCAGCCATCGAGCATTAAGCAGCTTACTTCCACAAGTTTGACTTTTCTCAACTTTCACAATTCGGTGAAGATTTTAGTGGCAAGTGTAGTTAGGAAAAAAAATCTTTGTCTTTGTTGGTTAAATAGAAAATTAAGCACAGAGATTTGAATGATTCTGAGAGGAGGCTCGGCGGTCCTCCTCACAGTTCAAATCCACCTCGCTCCGGCCTTCCTGTGCGGGGTTTGCATGTTGTCCCCTAGCCTGCGTGAGCTCCCTGCGGTCACCCCGGCTTCCTCCCACACTCCAAAAAGATTCATGGTAGGCGTGTTGGACATCCTAAATTGTCCTTAGGTGTGATTGAGTGTGCGCATGGTTGTTTGACCTGTGATTGGCTGGCAACCAATCCGGGGTGTCTCCTCCCCACTGCCCGAAGGAAATCAAGTTAACGCCCCGCCAGTGTAACGTTGAATGCGCTGCAAGCAGTTGTTTTTAATTTTCCTCACGATGCGACTCGAGTTCTTTTTGCCATAAATACCCAAAGTTTCGCACCATCCGTGTTCCACCAAGTTTATGATTTTGTTTCTAATTAACGATTCAAATGAAATACCTTTCTCTGCTCTCCAAAAGCCGCACTCTCAATCGAATCAGATGGAGGGATCATAACATTTATGATCCTCTCCATTTCAGTAATATTCCTGTGCGTGAACAAGGATGGACTCAGATGTCGGTTCGGTCCGCTTGCTTCTTTTATTGAAAAATAATGCCGTAAGATAGTATATACTTTCAATCAAACTGTCGCGCTAAAGCGGATTTCTAACTGAATTCGACCGGAGGCAATTGACACTCTGCTCAGATGTGCAGTGGACTACGTGACTGTATGACCTGATTCATCTCCAGTTCTTCTTACAGGTCATCTGGTGAAAAGATTAGTTGGTCTCCCTCTTCACTGGTCGAGAGCTGGAAATACAGAATCGATGCGCTGCATCAATACCTTAAGACGATCTACTGCGTCTTGGTTTGGTGTCGCAGCTCATGCTTGGTCGGCCGCCGCTTTATTGTTACCTGACTTGCTAAGTTCTCATCAATGTGATGGAAACCCTGACACAAAGTGGATGGATCAAATTAGTGCAGGTTCATAGTTTGTGTCTCTTCAGGTTGATTTAGTGTCAAATCCGTCATGTCTTTCCAGCTCACGGCAGTCATTTTTGATCTAGATTGTGTTATGAAGTGACAGACGGGTGATTTGTTAAAACAGCGTGCTATGCTATGCTAGCTTATACAACGTGCGGATATTTTTATCATCCCTACTGCCGTTTCTTATCTGCCGAACAGCTTTTGGAAAAAATCACCTGGGATTGTGGTCTCCTGCACCAAAGTTGCAGTAGTATTCTTCTGCGGTATTGCTCATTTGCAATTTCCCCTAAATATAAACAACTAAGAGCGTTTTCTGTTTGATCATCGGGCGACTGTATGAAAGGCAAAACTGGAACCAAAAGTGTACTTCTCTCCACCGCGCTCCTTCTCATCTAATCCCTTCTCCTCACTCACAGACACTTACACTTGTAATTCCCAGCCACATCCACAGAGTCAAAGCTGCGATTTGAGTTGCCAGCGACAGGGCGGATTAGCGGAGGAATCCTGACTGAAAGCACATTTATGCTCCACTTGCTACATTCCCCCCCTACTCCCCACTCACTCCCTTTGCATGCTTGTCATCAAGCGTGAGCACATGTTTGAATCTCTTTGGTTTCCAAGCCGCCGCTATCTCAAATCTCCTCTTCAAAAAGCAACAGTGGGCTCCTTAATATTCACTGAAAGCTTTGTGCTCTTGTTTTTTGGGTTTTACATGAATCGGGGCAAAGGCTGATAAATGATTTTATTCATCTGGTAATACCATTACAAGATTAGCTTTATTTTCTCTATACCGTAGAAGGGATCAACAAACCCTCCCCGATCGGCTTTAATGTGATGAGAATACAAGCGTAATTAATGGAGCGATGGCAATTATAAAGCTTGATACGCGTGGAGATTTGACAAATCCGAAGTGTTAGGCAATTACTTGTTTGATGCACCCGTTGAAGAATGACTTCAAGCAACGCCGTGGTCGAAAGAACTTGACAGAACTCCACGTTTCATTGAAAAAAAAAAGCATTTTGGTGTAGTCCAGATAAGGGATGGCTGACCACAAAAATGCATTGATTAAGGACTCTGTAGTGTCCGGCGGAGCCGAAATGGAAAAACTCCCACAACTTGTTTGCCACCCTCCTGCCGAAGACAGAATCTTTGATCGGATTTGCACTCGGGGAGGAGAAATGATGAAGTGGATCAGACCGTTGTTGAAGAAGAGAAGATCTTTCAAACACGCTGACAGCTGTTCGAGGAGCAAAATGTTCCTTTGACTTTATCAACTTAGGAGAATGAAAAAATAACTTTGATCAAAGCGTAGCAAGCGTCCGAGAAAAAAAAGACAGCGGGCCCCGGGGTCACGAGATGAATCCGTTCTGCGGTTGGGCTCGGAAGGCGAATTCGCCGCATGGCGGGCAATCCTAACCTCGATGAAATAGCTAAGGCGTTTCGAATCCCAGGTGAAAACATCCAAATTGTACATACATGTTAAAAATTGGTACCAAAATAGTATAGTAATAAATAAAAAGTATAGAAAGGATTTATTTACCTTTGAGTGGCGCTTGTTATGCCCGTATTCCCTAGTAAGGGTAGCCTAGCCTAGGCTAGCTTAGCTAGTTTAGCTTGATTATCTCCAGTATCGTTTCCATATAAATCATCTTCTTCTCTCTTTAACATCAGTAGCAATCTTGGGACCCATAACTAACACATTCAACTTTGAATTAAGCAGTAAAATACACTACCGTTCTGCCATTTTGAAACGAGTGAGGCCGACCAATAGCAGACCAGCATTGTAGTGACGCGTTGCACGGAGGCATTGAAAATAAGTGCAATTACCTAAAAACGCCTGCAGTTGGAGACAAAACACAAATACAGCCAAACCCTAGGGTCATGACAGTTGTTTTTGTTGCAAAACTGGCAAAATACCATAAAGAGGGGATGAAAAACTCAGTATTCCACATTGCAACATGAAAAAAACATAAGCCAGGGACGCTGTAACACGGGGTCCACTGTACATCAATGATGGAACTAGTTGTTGGGCTGCGAAAAGAAATTCCGTAAGATGATATGCAAAGCTTCTTCTTGAAGTTTTAATGACAGATTGCACTTGTGACAACGCGCATTGAGCAGTGAGCAACAATAGGACATCAGCCCTCCATCCCTGCTTTTTCAAAAGTACAAAAGCGTGTACACAAACACACATTCATTCTATTGGCCTTACTTCCTTGATTGTTTGATCCCCGACGGGAATACGTTTTTATTTCTTTTTTATTGGTATTAAGTTCAGGGCCGTGTCATTGCTTTTACCGGGAGTAATCCCAAGATCGTTGGAAATCACGACCCATTCATAAACATGCCAATCGCGCCGAGCTATCTTGTTGCTAAGAGCGGTCTAGATGATTTTTTTAAAAACAATAACAGGTTGAGGGTCTATGAGCACTAGAGAAATGATGCCTCCGAGTTCTGTGGCCTCGGAGGCATACGATCTGATATTGCAAGTTATTTGTCTCCACTATCTGTAACGGCCTCAAACTATTTGCGAATGCAGCGCGGAAAGTGAAATCTCCAAAAACTCTTTCGAACGTTTTCTTTTAACTTGCTCATAACGTTAGAATGCATTTGTCAGCAAATTGGCAAGCCTTAACCCTCTTTTGGAAATCATCATTAACCCCTTTGAAATCTGAAACGAGGACGAATCGATGAATTTAAGGCGGACGGCCGCACTTTCTACTTTTCCTCAGCGGGTTGTCGCTGACCGTCGTTCCAAGGCCGCATATCAAAGTGTCACCGAAAGCCTTTTACCGATCGAAAAGACATCAAAACACAATTGTGCAGTTGGCTGTATAGAGACAAAAAAGGCGAGAGTGCACCTGCAGGGTGTGTTTTGTGTGTGACGGTCTCGCCGTTTTGACACAAAGGAGAGCGTCAAGGTCGCAACCGTCACCGCAAACACAATACGTCACTGAGCGCTTCATGGTACTTTTGAGGTTATAAACGGAATCGCTGTTCATCCGAAGTTGCAAAAGAAATGTCGCGGTCGCGTTCTCCATATTTGCATATCGGCAAGCTTCTCGTAATGAGGATTTGCTACCTCCGTAAGCATTTCCCACTGTGGAAAATGTGAAATTTCATATCTGGCTTTATTGTAGGTGCTTGACTATGTGTATATGCGGAGCGGGAATGAAACCATGCAAATTCGCACAGTTAAGCTTGAAATTGCCAACACAAGTACACCTATTTGGGGGGGGGGCGGCGCTCCATTACCTGAGAATACAAAGGCTTTGGATACTATCTCATTAATGCAAAGTTAAATGGCCGAGTTATTTCGAGAGCCGCTCATCAGGGTAATGAGGCACATCATGTATAATACACTCGCGCAGGGACGCGCTCTCACACACATGCTAGCTCTCAGAAGAAAAGTGAAAGTCAAAGCGGGAGATAGCAAAGGGAAGATCTAGGCAAGGGTGTTTTGCGAGAAGTAGCGAGAGTCCTTAAGAGAGCTGGCGAGAAACCGGAAGGCCTCCAAACGTTCCACTCAGGATTATCTTCAAGGACGATCAGCTAAACAGTCGATATTAAGAGCGGCGTGTGAAATCGATGGCTGAAGGTGTTATCTGCGGTGCGAAAAGGCTACGTAATTAGTCGCGGCTAAAGGAGCGTCGCCGAGAGACGAAGATGGCTTTCGTCTTCACAGATTTCGGCGGAGATACGGTCGGTTCCTCAGCGAGAGATGCAGAGATATTTAAAAAAAAAATGTCTGACATCTGTAGTCGAAAATATCGTTTGAAAATATATAAATGATATCTTCATGGCGTTATCGCCACGCGTTTTGACTTATTTTGACCCAGTCCGGCAAATGCGAAAGCTTCGGTAATTCTGAGTTATGGCGCTACGGAAAAAATCATCCATTTTAATGCATGCAGATAAGGTCCTACCCCGAGTGAAGGACTTTCACCGTATTTGCCAGTTATTAAAATTAACCACAGTTAAATTTAAATAAGAAATCTCATTTCATAAAACACCATAGAATTGTTTCCGGGCATGCCCCTGCACTACTCCCTTGTCTTTTGGGGTCCCACAAGGCTCAATTTTAGGTCAGCTCCTTTTTTCTTTGTATTTATTAAAATACAAGATCTTCTGATAGATTTGTGTTTAAGTGCAAGGAATTTTCCAGCTGTAGTACCTCTTGAGATTCTTATGTTTTTTTGATTTGCGTTCTTTTCTATTTCATACGTACAACTGAAGGCATATTCATAAACATTCTTAACTAAAATGACTGGGTGGCTTAACTCACAACGCACAACTAGGTCATTTGAACCGTGCCAGAATTGAGTCCCTCAATCCCCTATTAATGTACAATGCAGCATTACCGCCATTAACTGATTTTGAGGATTATTTCTTGTGGGGTTAATTTTTGATCTATAGGTGGCTTTTAACATGAAAAAAATGTCATTAGGAGCGATCATCACTTAGATTATTCCATTGGTGACCAAGCATGCTGTGGACCTATTTGGGTTGTGCATTATTTGTAGCAGTTTTCTGGAGCGCTTAATCCTGTTCTATCCCGGCCATCTGGTCCGGTTGGCATTGAGTCGCTCATGACACATACAGAAGAGCAACCCTTCACACGTTTTTTCGGTCTTCGGCTAACCTACCATGTGGGAGGAACAGAAAATTCTGAGCCTGGAATCTAATTCTTTTTTTTGTCAGTTTACAAAATGTTTCAACAACTTAAAGACATTCATTCTTGTCATATGTCTTTGTGTTCCTAGTAGATGAATGTCATATGCTTCATTTTTGTTGCACTATGCATTTTATAGTTGTGTATAAAATAATGTCCTCCAAGTCACTTCCTTGCACAGCCTCCTCGCATTGCTCACCTAATTATTACTCATAAAAATTAAGATTCATATATATATATATATATATATATATATATATATATATATATATATATATATATATATATGGAGTGTCATATTTTCTAATTAATCGAGCCCATTAAAAAGCACCAACACCAATTGTATTTGAACCCGCTTTTCCCACAGAAGCTGAAGCAGAAGAACCAGCAGTTGAAGCAGATCATGGATCAACTCCGCAACCTCATCTGGGAAATCAACTCCATGTTGGCCGTCAGAAGCTGAACCGCGATGAACCTCGCTGAAGGGATTTACGTATTTTTATATATGATGATGAATCTTTTATTCATTTTCTGTGGAGATATATAGTGAAATATAGATTGGTTTGCTTCTTCTTCACTATGTAATAAGATGAGTCGGGCATGGCGATCCCTTCCGCGACACGGACTGGGACCTAAAAGTGAAGGAAAGCGTCTCGCCATTCTCAACCTGGAATACACGTATCAGTGGACTGGCGCCCGCAGGTCTGGAACTGTGGGGGACTCGCCGAGGTGCTGAAGTTGCATTAGTCTGGCATGAGGTTTGCATTCTTCCGTTTTTAATTTTACGCCGATTTTTACACTTGCAAACGAATATCGGCTCCAAATATCGGTTATCTGCCTCCTACTACTAATAATCGGTCCCGAAAAACCCAAATGGGTGGATCCCTGCTCCATAGCCATGCTATCATTAAAACATCCACAACCAATGAGACGCAGGTATTGTCAAATGAATTTCTTTTATTATAAATCATCCTTACAAAATCATCATTTGTCTATCTCATTTGTGACCTCTATAAAAGTCTTTACATAGTAGGGGGGGGGGGGGGGGGGGCATCAGGACAGCCACACGCTTGGCCCTCACTCACACATGGGATCACGTGATCGCGGGTGGCGTGATGAAGGTGCAAACGCACGCATGAGCGCGTGACGTGACAACCGGACGCTTCTCGGCAGTGCAAGAACTCACTTTGACAAAAAGGCACAAATGAAGATAAACACCAAGAACCTGGCACATTATTGTTTTGATTTGGGAAGATATCCCTCCACCAAGTATAGTACTTGATATATGTATTTTTTTTTTTTTTGTCCACCCTGACCCAATTGCAAGCTTAGGTTTTCGTACTGAGCTCAAATGCATCGCGTGAAAATTAATCTCTGGACAGTGAGAGTTAAAAAAAAAAACAACAACAACAAAAAAAAAGTCAAAAAAGGAGCGCAGGAGGCAAAGGCAACACAAATGTTTCTCCATCCCTCAACATTTACTAAACGTTTCCATCTGCTGCAGCTGCTTATTATTCCCCATCCTACTTTTTTTTTTTTTTTAATGGGGCCTTTGCAATTTGACTCCCGGCGAGAGCCAAGATGGCGCGCCCAAATCCAATTTTAGATCAATGGCGTATGTGATCGTCAAAGTTAAAACTCTGATAAATGTTTGCACAAGTGGGACACCGGTGGATGCTACCCGGGGGGGACCAAAAAAAAAAAACTTCTTGAGTGACACTTACTGGCGCGTGAACAGAAAACAGAATAAATAGCAGGATCATCCCAACATGACACCTTATAACTAAACAGTCCTGTTTACAAAAAAAACCAAAAACAAATACGCTAACTGACAGTGCAGGGAGCAAAACAGCGGGATATGCAAATTAATTTTCGATGATCTGCGACAATTCCTCAAACAATCAGGCAATTAAAAAAAAGGCTTAAGTGGTTTTAAGACAATTGAAAGAAAACATGTTAAAAAAGTGCTGTTGAGAAACACTTTTGCCACACACACACACACACCAAAAAAAAAATCACAATAAAACTAACAGGACAGAACCAAAGTAACAGAGCAGACACAACACATGAGAATTTAAAAGACGGGGGGGAAAAAAATGAAGGCTTCCTCCATGATATGTCAATAATTTGATTTAAATGTCGAGAATGTCAAAGTATACGCCATGGCGTGGGGAAATAAAATATGAGGATAAAGTTATATTGATGTTGTCATAAGTATTACGCCAATTCAAAAAGTGGTTTTCAAACTGGGGTCCGTGGCCTGACTGCAGGGGGTCCATATATATATATATATATATATATATATATATATATATATATATATGTGTGTGTGTGTGTGTGTGTGTGTGTGTGTGTGTGTGTGTTCATTCACTTTTAAGAGTCCAGACATTCAATCCCAGATACTTAAGTATCTGGAAATGACTTGAGTATCGATTGTCCGGACTCTTAAAAATAAAAACGTGAAAATACGTCACTGGCATTGAATGAGTGAAGATGTTTTTCAAAATGTCATTTTGAAATGTGTCCAAATGCGTTTAGTGTTTACAATTGTTTGCTAACGAGACGACGGAGCCGGCATTTTTTTTTCTCATGCTGGTTTTGGCTAAATAATTGGAAATTAATCCGGATGCGTGGCATTTACGATTTCTTTTCTCAATTTCAGGGTAGCTGATAAAAAATAAATTTGGTGTCAAATTGAATATATTGCTGAATAAAAAAAATTAAAATTGGAGAATTTGCTTTGTAAATTTTTGTTTTGTCCCTAAAAGTTTGAGAACCCCTGAACTAAAACGCAAACATTTGTACAGTGGAACCTCAAGATTCCTCTGCACAGATTGGGGGGGGGAAAAAAAAGGACAAATGGCTAAATTTGTTGCCTTGAAAATTGCATAAAAACGATCACCATGAATGAGCAAAAAAATGGAATTGCACAAGGTTAATTCTCCCTTCACATTCATATTTGATTTTTATGTTTAGTGTGTTTCTTTTCCCCTGTCACTTGGTTAGGTTGCATGACCTTGAGTAACCTTTAAACTAGCCTCCCTCTTTACTTCCTTAAACGTCATCAAAGTGCAATATATATTGTCGGCTACATCGCATTGTATTGGCCTCAGTCATATTTTGATATTTTTGAAAAAGAAAAAAAAAGTGTTTTTTTTTTTTTTTTCCCAAAAAAATGGAAAAATGACTGCTTTTGCTATGAGGCTAATGATGTAGTATTGAAGCAGCACATATTTGTGTACTGGCAATCATGAAGGCTCCTATTTTTAGATTTCCTTCAAGAAAAAAACCCAAAAACAATCACCTACAGTATTTGTTGAGTTCCATGTACAATAAATATCAAATGATTGCTTTGGTAGCAACTATGTTGAACTGAGGGGAGGAGCTTCATCATCAGTAGGAAAACAGTTTGAGTTGGCTGTCAATTAAGTGCAGATTTTCACTTGCCTTTTTTTTTTTCCTTTCGCACTTGTATGACAGTTACGAGTGTTTCAAAAGTAGTTCAATCCCAAAGACGTTTCTATACGTCTTTACAAAGTCCGGTCGTTCATTCCTAAGTACTTATTTAAAGTTTGCTCTTTTACAAATTTTAGGGTAAAGATCTGAAAACAGTTGGCGAGTTCACTTATTCATCGCGTGCCAACCGAACGGTAGGAAACGAGTTAACAACGCCGACGAAAAACTATAAGGGTCCTTTTGACTTTTTTTTTTTTTTTTTTAGCATCTATATTGCGGCCGACGTGACATTTTACAGAGACAATGGCGTCAGCGTCACTTCATATGGCACTGTTGCATATTCAACAATAAAAACGAAACAAAAAGTGATTCACAGCTTCAGCACCTGACAGAAAGGCCACGGAAAGCAGCCTTCCTTCGTTGGGGCGTCCGAGCGCTCTTCTCATCCTTTCCCTGCGAATGATCAATTCGGGACCTGCTGCCAAATAAGGTGTCAGCCTGTTTGATGCTAACGCACAAAAAAAAAAAAAAAAAGGAAGCCATGTGTGGTTGCTGGACCGAGGGGAATTTTCAAAGTATTATGCGTCTCAAACGATGGGAGGCGACGTGCAATAAAGGTTTCCGAAGGCAGAGCTGATGTGAAAACGCCACTCCCGCCAAATGATGCTGATGGCCGGCCAGGAGATGACATCTCAGGCCCACGGAGCAGGATGAAGTGGCAGTTTGGGGCGCCGAGCTTCCAGGTTTTGCTCCATTTCATCCCCAAATGTTCATTTGAGGGGAAAGAATGGGCTGGGCTGAGCCATTAAAAAAAAAAAAAAAAAAAATCCAAATACAGCTAAACCGGCGAGTGAGAAAAACGAAGAAGGAAACGGGCATGAGGAAATGTGACGATTGGCAATGCGATCCGGATACATTGACGGTCCTCCAAATCAAAAAATGAAAAAGGGGCGATTGTCCGTCACCCCACCCTCCCGGAGACCGGCCGATTTGTACAAAAATCAAATCAGGCGATAAAGCGGTGTATGGGGGGCGGGGGGTAAGTCCAGTCATGGTGTCCTGATGCGAGATGGGATTGCCGGGGTGGGGCGGGGTTACCGGAGACGCCGACCCCTCCCCCCCCGCATAGCCGACGACACCTTGCAGCGTCCGTGTCATCCGCCCGCAAAGAGTTTGGGCCAGCAGCGTGTGCAAACTACTGCTTAGTGTCTCCGTTTTTGTTCTTCCCGTCAGCTCCCAAATGTTTTTTTTGTCGGCGTGGGCAACGAGGCCTCGGAAGAGGCCTCCCCCCGGGCGGGGTCCCGGTCCTGTCAGAGCCTCTCGATGTCCCTGTATTTCTTGCGAAGGATGGACACCTGGTCCTTGAACAGAACCGGATCCAGTCGCATCTGGGAGCGGACCAGCGGCATGGCGCCAAACCAGCTGGCAAACTTGTTCATGCACGTCTGCCGCTGGGCGAAGTGGTCCGGGTCGGCCCAGCGAGACGCCCTTGAAGTCTGGGGGTTGGACAAAGGAAAGACGCCCTTTTGCTCGATTTTCCCAGATGAAAAGCTGTCTTGCGACTTACTTCTTTGGTTTAAAATCAATAAAAGACAAAATGGGTCCAAAGGTAACAAAACGTCTCATTCGACGCCGTGAAATGGATGATCCCGATCTTTTAGCCCCTCCCCCCCAAAAAATCGTGCTGTTTGTATAAATGATTTTTGCAAGTTTTTGGTGTTATTCATTTTAAATGAATAATAAGAAACAATAGGTTGATTTTTTTTTATTAAAAAAACTATCAATTTCTTGCTAATTTAGGTCGCAAAAATAATCAACACCTGCGGTTTTAAAAATCATCATCAAGCTGGTTTTTTCTTTTTTTTTCGTTTTTCTTTTAAATAATTCTAATCAATAAAAACAATTAGGTTAAAAACATCAACAGCAAAAGATTGCGTGGAAGAAACTGCACATATACACAGAGATATCTCAATCTTTTCCGCAATATGCTCAGAATGTCAGTCTATTTATTTATTAGTGATTCATTATTGCTCTGTTACTGTTTTTTTGTTTTATTGCCTACCTTATTATGTGCTCATTTATGGAACGGGGAAGCGAACAGAATAAGAATTCCACTGTGTGGTCTTACACAGTGGAATTCGTGTAAAATGGTGATTTTCTCACCTGTCCCATCATGGTCTCCTTGTACTGTTTCTTCTGCGTGACCTTGATGGGCGGGAGCTTGGTGACGGCGGAGACCAGGAAGTTCATCAGGATGTCCTCACAGTTGGCCAGCTGGTCCACCATACTCTTCAGACTGGAGGGCAGGTAGTGTGTGTACAGGTAGTGGTAATACCTGCAAACCAGCATCACGCGGCACTTATTTTTTTTTACCTTTGAAATTCAATCGGGTGTTAAAATATTCATAGCAGTGAAATGCGCTCGCGTATATGTCATAAAACAAAGAAGTGATTATACATTCCGAAGAGTTTCGTAGTCGTAATGGTCCTCAGAGGGAACTGTAACGCGGCCCGTGATAAAAATGAATTTGACACCCCTCAAATGCATAGTACAATAAAGGCTCATTAAAGACAAAACAAGCGAAAAAAAAAAAAGATGGGGAACAACAAAACAAGCTTGAATAAAAACATGTAAATTCGGTGCGCAAAACAATTCAAAATCAGTGTAGGCTGCAAATTAAGAGTAGGAAATGCAAATGAAGCTGAAAAAAAAAAAGATGCAATAAATAATTTGAGGCTACAGCATAATACAGCCAACAGACATTACACTACAAAAAGTCCATTTCAATAAAGTAAAAAACAAGTCTTACGAGAAAAAAAATATTCTTATTGTTTGTCTAAAAAGGACAAATACTGAAATGATTATTTCAATATTGATAATATAAATCAAAGCGATAGCAACAAGAAAATCTTATTATAAGAACAGCATTGTTTTAAACATTGCTTTCCTACTCTATAATTTAAGCTAAATTAGGGAGAAATATGTACTAGTAAATGAAGACTTTCTGAGTGAGTGGGAGGATGGAAAAGTTTGGCGCACCTGTGGTAGATGGCGGCGCCGGTCAGCACCATGGAGTAGTCGTTGGTCCACTTGGAGGTGTAACCCCAGCGCTCCTTGTTGCCGTCCCAGAAGTGGCTGCGGGCCGGGTAGCCCACAATTCGCTCGGGAAAACTCTGCCACACGGTGAAGGCGAAGTCCACCTGGACGCAAAAAAACAAAAAGGAAACGTCACCCTCAATCTTCTTTTTATGTGAGTCACAGCCGGTAGCAACCGCCACTGCGAAGGCCGACTTCAAAATAAAAGCATACTACGGCATTGCATCGACGTCAATGTATTTTGGGGGGTTTATTTTGAAATGAACGCGCTGTTTCCTTGCTAGGCCTTGGTTTGTCTGAAAAGTTTCCGTCTTTGAAAATTCAGTTCATCCCCAATCCGAATGCGAGCGCTCAATTTTGGAAACATAAGCAACACACCCCAAAATATCACGACAAATGCTGCAAAACACTTTTTTTTTCTCCCCCCAGTTGGGTGTTTTTCTCAACTAAATTCAGAAAACATCTGGAAACGTTCTTTTTTTTTTTTCTTGTAAACGCTAGCGGCCTTCTTTGTTGGTGGTCATCGAAAATGTTGAAATCTAAAAATTCTACAGAAACACGCAGAGGAGTCAAAAATCATCTGCTCAATACTTCAAAAAAATTAATAAAAAATGTGGAGGGTGTCACGTAAAAATCAAACAAAAAAAAGTGACGGATGTGTGGAGATTATCACGTAAAGAGGAAGCGGGACATTTTTCCTCTGACACGGAGAAGGTCATCTGAATAACAACAAAGCCATCATTTGTAATTCAAAGCCATCTTTGGGGGATGTGACCTATGCAAGATTCGATTGACCAGATGTTTCTTCTTGAATATTGATTAATACCGACATGAATTATTGCGCTATCCTGAGAGCCATTTTGCATCCAAATCCTCATCGCAATAAGGATTTAGATCATCTAACTCCCCCTGAATAGTGTAGCTAGAAACTGGGAAGACACATTTTCGTGTTTGTGGGTTTAATCAAGAGGTCGCTGTGACCTTCGTTGCAGATATGAGGGTGTTACCAAATGGAAAACCCAGATAGAAATCTAAAATTAATTTTAAAAAAATCCACACGGAATGACCAAACATCGCCAAACACACACACATCGCGAGTTTTTTTTTTTTTTTTAATCCGTCAACACACCTCTGTGGTGGACAAGACCGTGTCTTCATCCAGGCTGAGGACGGCATCGGTCACGATGGCCTCGTATGGGAGGAAGCGGCTGCTCATCACCTGCGGGGACAAACGTGGAGCAAAATCGGTGAAGGCCTCAAAATCTTCTGCACATTGTTTCGCCTTAACATTCGAAACTAAACTTATTTCAATCAATCTTGAAGACACGAGCAGTTACATCACCACCAAGAAAAAAAACAAACTCATTTTGCTGTATTGCAAAGTGCTCCTTGTTCACAACAATGATGGAGCGCTGATACAGGCTTCCGTTATTTGTCCAGGGTCATCTTTCTCCTCGGAATCGATAAAGACGCAGAAGTGAGGCAACCAGATACCGCTTCGGTCATGTGTCAAACATTTGCTACAAAACCAAAATGACGCCGGCCCAAAATTGGTTGCAAATAATATATACCTTTATTTATATATAGCTGCACAATTAATCAAGTTTGAGTCAATTCAAGCACTACCACCAGGGGGCAATATTTCCCACACGTTTGCATGACAAAAGCTTCATATTTTCTCACGCAGATTTATTATTTACCCGTGTGACATGGCGTTGAGTTTCTCACCTGATTCCTAATATTTACTGTGCTAGCTGTCAAATGAGACCCATTTTGAAAAATTGGAATACATTTGGTTGCAAATGACATTTTGACTGCTAATTGATGAACATTTGCGTAAAAGTAAATGCGCTTCATTGCTTTGCACTCAGCAAGTAAACTAGCTGTGTTGCCCTCTGTGCCAAATGTTTGTCGTTAATTATTATTCATTTTATTTATTTATTTATTGTTATTAATATTCTATATTATATATAATATTATTTATTGTTATTAATATTCATTTTATTTCTTTATTTGAGTTTATTGTTATTATTTAAAGCCTTGTTCAACTACTTCTTGTTTAAAATAAGGGCACAATATATATATATATATATATATATATATATATTATACACACACACACACACACACCCAGATGGTGTAGCAGCAGCTCTTTTGTTTGTGCATGCGTGTGTGTGGTCAACCTCCCACACGAGCGAGAGATGGCTGAGATTTCCAGAGCCGTGGTGGACACGCGCACTCGAATGAGCAGGATTTCAAGATAACAACCTGAGGATTATCGCAATTACTTATTGTGCGTCTTTTAAAAACGCCGTCTGCTCTGAAAAGCTTTTCTAGTTCAATGAGCCTTTTTCTTTTGAAATACCTGGCGGCGGGAGCCTGTTGCGCTTCGGCGAGGTGACCTCGCGCTCAGCGGCTTATTTATTTATTTAATCGTCATCGGCCCCAAAACAGTCCATAACCTATAGTAGACACTATATGTCTACTTAGTCTTTCCGAAGTTATGAAGACACCGTAGAATTATTTCAAATGGTGAAAAAAAAAAAAACAAACAAAAAACCGTATCGCTTTCAAGTTCCACACATGCAGCATCATTTCAGGCGGGATTTTGGCCTGTGCTCCACACCGCCAAAGGGCCAAAGAGACAGCGAAGACCACGAGGAGACGGAACAAGTGTTCCCTCCCACTCACTCGTAATGAGGCCTCGCTGTGTCATCATTACCAGCGCAATCTCTTCTGGGCAAGATGCGCCGAACAAAACAAAGGCGTCGCCCCTCCCCAGGATGTTCAGAGGAGGACAGGAGTGTGTGTGTGTGTGTGTGTGTGAGGACGGACAGCGTGGCAGAAAAAGCAGAGAAAACGGAGAGGATAAGAGGCGAGTGTTTCCCAACCCCAGGTGGTTTGTAACGTTAGAAGTGCGACATATTAGCCTGGGGCTTCCCGGCGCTCTCCCGGAATGTGAGCGCCAATCTGCCTCCGAGCGCTTCGCCTCCTCTCCAAAGGACGGCGGCGGCGGCGGCGGGCGGGCGGGAGGGAGGGAGGCGAAGACGGGAACGAAAAATGGTTCCGCCGATGTGTGTCGGCCGCATTAAGCCCCCGTTGGGATTCCCAAGCGCTCATTAAGCGGAGCGGGCCGCCGAGAGGACGGACGCGGGCGAAACGGACGGGATTGATGGCGATCCCGTAAAAACGGCACATCGCAAATTCTATTTGTTTTGGGCGGATCGGTGGAGGCGCGGCTCCAGTCTGTTTGTTCCTACGGGAAGGAAACAATCGTTACGCTCATAAATATGGAGCCAAAGGCCGGACAGCTTTTTGTAACAGCTGTGCACAGTCATTTGGAGAAAATGTGGCACTAAAAAGAATAAAGTGTGATTTTTTTTTTCTTGTGTTTTGTTGCACGTCCTCACACACCGTTAAGCATTGCTAATTAGCCGTTGGAAACTATGTGCGAATTGCATCTTGCGCCTCAAGGTTGTAATCGTTTCATTTTTTCATTCTGATTTTATTCTAACTTTTGTTGACACAAGTCAGTCGTTTGAACTATTTTGGATACCGGGTTTCAAAAATGCTTAGTTTTTGTTGGGTTTTCATAAAAAAATGGCATTTTCGGACAGCGGTGCTGTATCATTTCAAACTCTGCTTTTGCTTTGAAAGAAAATAAAACTAATAACAACCTTAAAAGGTTGAAGATGCAGTTAAAAGCGTGTCCGCAAGGACATTGTGACAAGGCCAAATATCATTTTACCTTCTTTGCAATCAAAGTCAGGAAAGCCTTGACTATCGGGATGTTTTGAAAAGATCAACCTGAGCAATTATCGCCGGGTGCAAACTGTGTTGAAAGGCAAACCGACGTCATTATATGGAAAAATAGGTTTTATGTGCCAGCGCCGGTCAAAACATACAACTCTGGTTAGTATTCATTACATTCATTGAGTTAAAAAAAAACACACCATGCTGTGGTTGTTTTAAAGTGCTTAACAAATAAAGTTGGATTGGATTGGATTGGATAACACAACTTCAGTGATACTTTTAAAAATTGGCGCATAGGAGTTAGCTTCAATAAACAAGTAGGAAACGCAACAATATCACTGTCAAATGTCATTTTAGCTCATAAAACTGCCAGTAAATAAAACAATCAAACTAGTCCAGCGGCTGTCTGGCAGCCATTGCCGCTAGTAGTTAGCTGCTAGCCACTAGCGGGATGACTTTTTGGAGGCAGTTACTGTATGTTGACGTAAATCACTGTACACTCTTGTCCGCTTGCGCCCCCTGGTGGTTTTGGAGTCTCAACACAGAAATTTCTATGAGTTTTGAGTTGCCATTAAAAGGATTCATTAAAAAAATCGGGGGGTTTGTCCAAAATATTTCCAATTTTTAATGGCAGTAAATGAGCCAGACATGGGCAAAATTAGATATCTGCGGACCTCCCGTTTGCAAGCATTCAGAAGGGATGGCAGGACGGCGTATTGAAAATTGACTGGATCTATGCAATATTTCAGCCTCCTGATATCACAAATAAAAAACCAAATAAAGCCCAAGTTGGGTCAAAATTACCCTCAGGGGTTAAATAAGTAAATGTCAGACCATTAAACAAAACAAAAACCCTGAATAAGAATCATGATTGCATCTAGGTAGACATTTTGTCCTTCTCTCCAGTGACTTGATATTTTGCTGAGAAAACATGAACCCCCCCACCCCCCCGTAATTAGGCCTTTATCTTTCCCAACATTGTGTTTGCGATATTATTTTCTCGCCTTTTATTTCGCCCATTGCAAAGCTTTAATTAAAACCGCCCAAACTGTCCTTTAGCGCGGCACAAATTGAAACTCGTTAACTCCCAAACAATCTCCGACTGAATAAAACGCACGAGGTCCCTTAACGGCGTGAACATTTGCGTATGGCGGTCGTCGTTTCCTAAGGAGGGCAAAAAGAAGGGCGGGCTCACCTTGTTCTCCCCTTCGATGACTATGACGGGTACGGAAGTGGCGGGCCAGCGGTGCTTGGCGGGGAGCGGCTTGTCACAGTTCCACAGCACGATAATCTGAAAGGAACAAATACGTTACGCCGCCTTAAAAACAACGTAGAAGCGGGTGTAAAAAACACGCGCGCGGCCGTGACATTTTCCCGCCCGACGGAAGCCAAAGGCCAACTTATTATTTCCCTGTTGAATGTTAACGAGCCAGAAGTGACAAAATATTTCCAATTACGCCATCGGAACGTTTTGTATAATTTCATCCGATCGCTTTGTTCGGCATTTGTACACAGAAGATGTTGTATTTAGGAAAAGATTTCAAGGAAAAAGCAGAGCTAAACCTTAGCTGCCCCTCGTTAGACTGCAAGACTTCATTAACGCCTGATGTGAAACACGCAAGCGCGTGATTGGCGCCTAACCTCACACACACACTAACACACGCTGGTACCATGAGCTTCTTCTTATCTTGAAATGTGTCTTTTAGTTGGACGCAAAGCGGCGTTCGCAAACACAGATTGGGAAATTCTTGCTTCGAGTCCAGCTGGAGAGTTGTCAACGTTTCCTCGTGATAGCAAATAAATGAATGCAAAATGTATGCAGAAAACGGGCTCACTATTTTTTGGGAAGTTGACAAGTTTCTTAGCTCTATTTTCACAAGGTCCATGAGCAAATATTGCATTCAACGCAAGGACGCTAGCTAAAATCAACAAGTCATTTTAAGCACACAAAGACATCACACCATAACAGCCATTTCTTGAATTGTAACGTAGCCCTAAATTTCTCTAAAATCCTGAAAATTCTCGCCTATTTAGGACTTAAAAATAGAAAAAAACGTGCGCCTGTTTAGATTATTGATTGAAAACGGCCGCTGTGCTCAGTAAAGGGTTAAAGTACTGCGATGCCAGTGTCGACTCACCAGATTTGGTCAACTTTTTCACCCTAGCCCTACTGCCGTGAAAAAAAAAGTGGAATCCCAAAACACATGCATTGTACTGTAAAGTATCACCCATGTTTATAAAATAAATGTGCATTTTTTTTAATGAGGCAGAGTCCTAACCTAAATTGACAAGACAACAGTTCTAAAATGTCTTTTTGCGCGCAAACACGCAAATCCGATCTTACGGGGTTCTATTTCGGCTGTGTTAGAAGGACAGATGGCATCTTCGCCAGCTCACAGGCTCTCTCTGGGTGCTGATGGTGTGATTGTGGATGCAAGCCTGCAAGACTGTTTGTGTACGTGTGTCTGTGCACAGCAATGACTGCAGGGAATGAAAAAAAAAAAAAGAAACTGTGGGTGAATCGGTATCAAGGCTGCAAGAAATCTGTCTTCTCATTCACAGCATGAGGTTCACCATGTCAAAAACTGCCAGAGCGTTCTCAAAAGCTTTTTTTTTTGTGCATCACATTTAAATTTCTTTTTACCCTCTATGTAATTCCCACTCCCTCTCCGCCATTCATTTATTTATGTCCTCATCTACTCATAGGTTGCGTACCTGCCTCTCCATTCAGCACGCTCGGCCTTAAGAATGCAAAACAAAATAAAAATAAAAAATAAATAAAATAAAATACAAAATGCTAACGTTGCTAAGTGACGTACAGTGATCGCTCCTACTTCGCGGGTTTTTCCAGGAAATATTAAAAACATTTCAAAATAAAAAAAATAATTTAAAAAATGCGCAAAAATGGAAACTATGTTAAGAATTCTTCAAGCGTTAGAGTTCGTGACATTTTTTTTATCTTATTTTGAAATGCATGCTTTTAATTTGTCGGGTCGGGTTGCATTTCCGTTTCCTGTTTAACGTTCTCCCAGCGTCATTCGGCTCGTTACGGTGATGTAGGATGAGTGTTTATTCTGTTTATGTGTTCGTTTGTGTAGAGGTTGCATTTTGTAGTTAGTAGTTGTTGCTAACCCGCTAACGTCGGCTAAAAATATAGTAAATTCATAGATTAAAGTCCGGCAAGTGTTTATATGTTAGTTGACTGACTTTAACATTGTTGTTGATTTATCATTCAACAGATACTACATGATGCACCATACGTGAGCCAAAATAAACGTGAAGTTCAATGTGATGACTTGCGCACTCTTTCACCGGAAACCTTCACCTCTCTCCCTGAAACCTTCTCAAACCAAAGTGGCTTCCTTGGAGAAACTTGCACAGCAAATAACACACGCACGCACAAAAGCAGCCACCGGGGAGCAAATTCCATTTCATTTCCCATGCCGGTAAGGAGCGAGCCGAGGAATCGATACGCGACGCCGCGCTGGAGGGGGCTCGGCTGCCATGGAGACAAATGCGCCGCTGCTGCATAGCGCTGTTCCGGTTCAATCCGTCAGCGTTAACGCGCGCGCGTAAACATCAACATATGCTTCACCTGTGCGCAGTATTGCGACTTGGCCAC
This sequence comes from Hippichthys cyanospilos, assembly GCF_059441005.1. NCBI lineage: Eukaryota > Metazoa > Chordata > Actinopteri > Syngnathiformes > Syngnathidae > Hippichthys > Hippichthys cyanospilos. Next base: position 2,438,202 of record NC_142389.1, on the reverse strand, counting down.
CGCCACCAGCAGCTTGAGGATGGGTTGGGACTGGGACACCAGATTGGAGACGGCGTGGATGACGGCTGTGAACTTTGAATACGGCTTGATACCTGAAACGCAGGCGGCGAAACGTCATCAAGTTAGGCGAATCCGTGAAACGCGGCGGCCATCGCTTCGATTTCAAAAGCCTTCTCCTCCGGTCGCCAAACGCACATGACTCATCCGTTGGGGACAGAGTTGGAAAACGGTCATCGTTACGGCGCTTTGGAGGACAAAACTGGAGCGGGATGACACAATAGCGGGCCGTTCCACTTCTTGGATGCCGTATTCGGCGTTTAGTGCTTGATTTTCTGGCTTTTATCCCATCCAGCACATTACGGAATCGCCGCATCTTGCCAGCTGAATGATTACTGCATCATAGCCAGCTGGTTTGATTCAGCCTTGCGAGGCCTTTTAAAAACCCCGCTGGTATACTTTCCTGGCCGTTTCGCACACTTTCAGGCTTCGGATGTGAACGTTTACTTATATATTTAGATCTTCTTCTCGTTTGTTTCGTATCAAAGTGCAGTTGTTGCGCAATGGCGAAGGATGGTGTGGAACAACTGTGGCAAATAGCGGCAAAGTGAAATTTGTGTCTTTGAATGGCACGATTAAATTATTGAAGTTAAAAATGTGGTGTATTTTGCCCTATGTGGAGAACTTTAAGGTACAGTGTGTAAGATTTTTTCATTACAGACAGCAGGAGGTGCTGCAGGTGCTGCGTTTACCATTGTCCATAGCTATAACAAACATGGCCGCCTCCGAAGAAGTGCCACCCCCCTTATAATATAATTTAATCATAACTAGGCCTATTTTAAAAAAAGATTTCGAAATTTACAATCATTTAATTGATCATTTAACGCTCTAAATCTTACACTTTGTCCCTTTAAAAACATACCCTAAATGCATATGTCATCCAAACAATCAATCTGATGGATTCCTGCTCAATACTCCTCGGAAAAAGCTCATCTGAAACCGAGTACGTTTATCTAAAAGACATTTTGATACCGCAATTGGCATTTGTATTGGAATCACAAAATTCAGGTGTGGTTGAAAATGACAGTGTTTGAAAAAAATAAATCAACAAATCTTCGTCCGAGCAGCACAGAACACAATGCCGAGCGTCATAGCCGTTTGACAAAAACACTGAAAAACAGTCATCTCACTTTCGCTATAATGCGCATTCTTCGGGTTCGGGCCCCCTGTCGAATTGAATGGTATCGATGAAATACCAGCGTGCGGACGAATGATGGAGTGAAGAGGCGGGGGACGGAGAGGTCCCCGGGTCACGTATGCGCGGCGCGGGGATAACTCGGCGCCGCCGAAGCGCGGCGGGTGCTGACTCAAAAGCCATGATGGAGAGGCCGGCGAGTCAGCGGGACAAATACAAGCATCCGTCAAAGGCCCGTTCCTCCGCTCGCTACGTACGCTCAATTGCGCCAGTAGATCAAAAAGAAAGGCCATACGTTTCTGCTGCTCGGACAAAGTTCCAATTCTCAGCTGACAACAGGCTGAGGGAAATAAATTCGCCGGCTACATTGTGTACACGTGGAGGAGATTCATGCAATATCCCGTGAAATTTTCACGAGGAGCTTTCGGACGGTTAATCGTACTTGCGAGGTGATCGGCGTACTGACCGAATGTAGCGTAGAAGAAGGGGAAGTCTCCAAGGTAGCTCGAGTAGTGCGGCAAGGCAAAAAGCCCCCCGGGGTGACTATTCCACATCAGGGTGCTCCTGGAACTGTGCTGGAGAACGCGGTCTTGGATGATCTGCGCGTGGGAACAACAAGACATCAATTTACACATCACTTTTCACAAGACTGGCGAGAGACGAATTACTGGTTGCCAGAAAATTTCAGGGTACATGTAGAAAACATCTCTAAAAGTCATAAAATTGTACCTAAAACTGTATCCTTTGTAAGATAACCACACTAAAAAGCAAGATAAGTCAGTTTCACAACTGTAAACTACTTTTTACAGCGTTTCTACAGGTTCCAGGTTAGTCTACAACTGAAAAAAGTACATAAAAGTGCCTGAAAAGGAAAAAAAGGACGCAAATCCTTTTTTGATCGAAACTCCACTTGACATTGCACATTTGCTGTGGGAGAACGAGGAGTAGGAGGAGTCATGTCGAGTGCGGCAACAACATAAGTGCACAACTGAACCAACTTGAAAATAAACACACCAAATGGATGCCGATCGAAGGCTAAAATAATAATTATAATAATAAAATAAGTAAAAAAAATGATTCATTTCACCTCCTATAATCGTGGTAGGAGAATAAGCATGTTTTCTTGACTGTAGCTTTAAGTTGCAAATTTACCAGTCACCACTAGATGGCAGACACTGCCTCATTGTGCTTTAATTTGAATGACATGCAAGAAAAACATGGTAAATGGATGCTATTATCATATAATGCAATTTTATGTATACTAATTTTGTTCAATAACATGGTTCCAAGCACCTTCATATTATATATTCAATATTCCTTTTTTTCCGTATTTTTACATATATGGTTGCCGACTCATTGTTCGAAGCCATTGTAACAGAATTTCTTTAACAAACTTGCCGGTGCATTTTGGTGACGAGACGCTTTTGAAAAATTGTGGCTCCTCCCATCATTTAAGTCGCCCAACACTCATTTAAACTCTTAATCTGACGTGCATGAAAACATGAGAAAAAAAAAATCAGTCGCACGTAAGCGTCAATCCTTTCCGAGACAGCAGAATGGCCACTCTTCTATGGGTCGCCTCTCCTCGCCGGCGGCCTCGGCCTCCGCCGAACGGGCGGGCGCGGAACAGAGATATTGCCACCTCGCCCTTGAGCCAAGCTAAATTGCTTCAGTAAAACAGGCGCAGGTTTAGGGGCCATGTTTTATGACCGCTATTGAACGGGGGAGGTGATGGCTGCCGGCTTGGTAACTCAGAGGAGAGTCGGCTGATTTGCAGCCACGGCCGAGCAGCTGATAGCTATTTGGAATGTAAAAAAAGTTATTATCATAGCCGGGGGGGGGGGGGCCCCCGCCGTGATAATATTGACAAAGCAACATAAACATTCTTCGTAGCGAGGGTGGGAAGCGGCGGAAAAATGCAAGGGCCGAGCTTTTTTTGAACGCCCCCCGAGCTTGGTCTCATTCGCTTTTTGCCGGAAAGATTAACGCGCCGGCCGTTGACTTATCTCTCAAAACACCGGCCGCCACCTTAAAAAGCCACAGCCTTTCCACCTTACGACGGGCAATTTGGCTCGCTCGACTGCCGCTCCTCCCCTGTCGGCGGAACTCGGGTCGCCGCGTGATGGACGACTCAATCTCGCCTCCCAACAGCCGCAATCAACCAATTAGAGCATGACAGATAAATCCCGCTTCTCGGGGAGCGCGCAGTGAGTTTGGGCTTTAATAGGTGGCCTTTAATAGGCGTGCCGGCGACTCGCATCCGGCGGTATTGACCTTGAGATTGGTGGGAAAGATGCGTGATTGCTTTGTCTTTCTGCAGGAAACACTGCATGATAAAGAGGATACTTGCTGGAAAAGGGCACACGCGCACCCTGGCTGGGTGTGGACGGTTAATAAAAAGCTCTCATTGTGTTTTAAGACCGCCGCATGCGAGGCGATGTGGACAAACGCAACTGAAATGGCCGCACACCAAGGGGCGGCGTTTACGGAGCGGGTGCCGCTCCGCATTCAATATACTCTACAAAAACATGGCGTGATCGGTTCACCAAACTGAGTATAAAGCAGGCGCAGCAAAAAAGAGGGCGTGGCTATACAGAAACGTAATGATGTATCGACTTCACCTGTGTATGAACAGAGTAGTCCCTTGTGTTTCGCGGTTAATGGAGACGCGGTAGGTGAAAAGACGCAAAACAGTATCACCCCCCTGTGGGAATTTTCATACACGTCAATGTGGGTACCTGATTTTTTTTTTTTAAATGTGAAAAGTATTTATACTTTACGTATATGAGACAAATGAGACATCAATACACATATTTACTGAAATCTTTAATATACCCTAATCCTTTCCCATCCTTTTGGCTGTAGTCTCAGGGAGAGCCGCGGTTATATTAGCAGCACTACCGTATTTTTCAGATTATAAGTCGCTCCGGAGTAAAAGTCGCACCAGCCAAAAATTGCATAATTAAGAAGGAAAAAACATATTTAAGTCACACCGGAGTATAAGTATTTTGGGGGGAAATGTATTTGATAAAATCCAACAGCAAAAACATACACGTCATCTTGAAAGGCAATTTATATATATATATATATATATATATATATATATATATATATATAGTGGCCATTGGCAAACTGCATGACGGCCATTTCGCTCTGTGTGCAGCGACCCCTAAATGCGCGTAAGGAGATTTGGATTCTGCGTGGACGGTCGGAGGGTCGACGGGATGAATTAACCATGCCGCCTGTTATCTACAGGGCTGCCAAGGTAACGGCATTTACATATGTCACCTCTCTCCACCCCGCTCACCTCGCTTGCCTCGTACTTTTACGGGACAGTCAGTCAGGATTAAGGCCGAGCTAGCCGCCTTACGCCCTCAAGCGCGCGCGCACACACACACATGCTGAGTCACCTTGCGCTTTAGTGCGGTGACAACACGGCAAGGTTGCGCCTGGGTGGTGCGCCGTGCGTATCCGAGCTGACAAACCTTGACGTATGGAGATGCGCTTTTGACTGTGCGTGTATATGTGTGCGGCTGTGACAATGACGGCTCACGCAAGATAACAACAGACCCGCGATGTAAAGATAGACGCAATCAAACGGCATCTCCGTGTTGTCGCCGCGACAGAGTGTGGAAAAGCTGCGTGGGCAATAACATCGGAAAGTTGCACCTGAACAAGCGCGGTGAAGGAGGAGATAGAAATATATCAAGAAATGTGTGATATTCCGATTGGAGCAAGACAGGAAGCCTACCACGCATTAGACGCGGGCTTTATCTCCTCCTTGGTAAACAAATTTGATGAAGACGTTCTGCTCGCAAACTCCATGAACTGGGTTACTGGTGAATAAAATATGAGGTTGGTGGAGTAGAACTTAGTTGCACGAAAATACTTCAAATGATGAAACTCAAGAAACCACATAATACCATTTTCTGATGACCTTAACCCCTGGTTTTATTTGCAATATTATTAAGAGTTGAGGACACATTTGGAGCAATTTCATTTGTACGATTAAAAAGCTAGTATTGTATTTAGTATTGTATTGTATACGTTCATAAACATGAATACAAAATAAAGCACAAATTTGCCAAACTACTTTCAAGCCAGACTGTCAATCGAGCAGCATCTGGGTTAAATAAAGATTGGTGACACCTGATTTACACACGTTTCTACATTAGAACATTTTAATTTCAATTTTCCATTCTTAAGGATTTTTAGGTGCTAGAAAAATACACACACACTATTGCTAATTGAAAAATAATTCATATTTATATGTACAGCAAAAAAAACAAACACAAAAAAGACGAATGTCCTGTATGTTTTGATGAGGTATCAAAATTAGACTTTAGAATTAGATGACTCAAACTTGGGTGCAAAAAAATGTGATCAACATCCCTAATCATTAATATTATTTTCTTTCTTTCCATCCATTCATCCATCCATCTAACAAGATTTATAGCTAGCTAGCGAGGTGCCTAGCTTGCAACAGACTGATGGATCCGTCTATCTATCCATCTATCTAGCTATCTATCTAGCAAGAAATATAACTAGCTAGCGAGCTGCCTAGCTAGCAACAGCCAGATGGATCCATCTATCCATCTATCTATTCATCTATCTATCTCCAAGTACGTTGATCTGCTTTTGTCACAATGCTCCAAGGATCAAGGATAGGGCCCACTTTTTCTTTTGCCTGAGGCAACCAGTTTGTTTGCGAGCGTGGCTGTGTACAAGTACGACACATCGCACCATCCCACAACGCAGACCTGAGGGCTAAGGAGGAAACACTTGCAACAAGGCCTACCCCCCCGAAAAGGCGCATAATGTTTTGGAGGATACGATTACCACGACGCGAACAATGCGGTTGTAATACCATACATGCTCTCACCGGATTATGAATGGATGATTCCAGAAGAAACTCATTTAAAAACCACGGTGGGGAAAATAGTTTTACTGGTGGATAAAGGTCAACGGCATGGTCATCACTCTTTATGTAAACATGGAGCATTTTTCAGCACTTGCTATTACTGATGCCGCGCTTCAAGCACTTCCATGACAAGCGCCACTAATGCCGCGCCTGTGCGGACCACATGAATCAACGTGGAAGCACTTCATCGCATACCATCAAATACAAGCGCCGTCCCGGGTTACGTTTATCGCCATTCATCACGCTACGGAAAAAGAGATTTTTCATTGACGTATTTTCATGAAAAAGGAATAGCGCCGCCTTTCTTGCGTTGTGAACATGTGGTCTGCATCTTTAAACGACGGCAACGCCGGATTTGACGGAATGCGGCGTGACACCGCCGCCCCCGAGAGGGTGATTGATGATGAGGGAGCGAGAGGGTGCGGATGGGTGCATGCGTTGGCTCCTCACCTCCAGTGTGGTCAGCACTATTTTTTCCACCGAGGAGAAGTAGGCCTCCCACAGGAACTGCGTCTGCTGTCTGAGCGATAGAATCTTGTCCTGGTGGATGGAACGCACCGTGGTTGGAATCTGCAAAAAAACAAAGCGTAGCAAGTCGGTATCAAGGTGTAAAGCTAGCGTAAAGTAATATATATATATATATATATATATATATATATATATATATATATATATATATATATATATATATATATATATGCATATAAAGTAAATATTCTTCTTCATGATTATTTCATTGCAGCTTTTTTGAGGGGTGTCCACCAATGCAGAAAAAAATTCGCAACTACCATAAGTGACTCTGCAATAATAGTAAATATTTTTTACAGATAATATTGAAGTATTGTTTTGCTGTCTGTCAACTTGTATTGCTGCGCCTTTTGTGTTCAAATATCCACTACCTGAAACTAGCAAAAGACATAATACTTCCCGTGATTTGTTAGCATTAAGCGGGTGAACTTTAAGATGAGTATTTTCAAAATGCACCGTTTCTTTGTTTTGTGTTTCGTCAATAGGGGGTCCCAATAAAAAGATTTGTGTACAACAATACATACAGTGAATAAAACGTACTATCTTTAAAATACTATAAGTGAGCCGCCGGTCAGGATAATGAGCTCAGATTAGCCTCCTCTTATGTCGGAAGACTCAGTGTCAAACAATATTATTTCACACTTGATTCAAATTTCAGACTTAATTGGCATATAATTAGTTTTCCCCCCCTCTCGTGAATAAGATGCGGTTCGCCCAACTCGCTCTCTCTATTTACTTGCCCTCCGGTGTGACAAAATGCGAGCCGGAGTGATATTTCTAGGACTCGCTATCGCCGCTCGAATTGGGTTGGCTTGACAACTCCTCCAAGAAAACAACAATAGTGCAATCAATTCTGAGGTGGAAAGAGCCTGCGTTCAGCACTTTGCAAGTCATATGGAGGTTTACTTCGGGAGCGCGAGCCGCCGCCGCCGTTCGTCTCCCCGGTACCGTTTGCCGCTGATTTACCTGCAGCAGGAGCCTCTCGTCACCGATGACTGCTGCCGTATTCCAGTTGATGATCTCGGAGAAAGGCAGCTCCCAGCCGTTACTAAGCATCACCGGCACGCAGGCGGCCTGACAGACAAAGGGGGGGGGGGGGGGGTCAGTCAGGATATGCTGCCTTGAGTATCAAATATACATTCGTGAAGCAAAAAGAAAAGCATATACCGTATTTTCCGCACTATAAGGCGCACCGGATTATAAGGCGCACCCTCAATTAATGACATTTTAAAACTTTTTCAATCACAATATAGTAATGCTCACAGTAATAACAATAATAACTTAAATAATAACTCAGTAGCATAATAACTCAATGTCAATATGAGCAACCTTGTTCAAGTGTAAACACACAAAAGAAACAGGTAAAGCTTACTTTATCACTTCATTCCCCATCTTTGATCCAGACATAAGGCACACCTGATTATAAGGCGCACCATCAGCTTTTTAAAAAAAAATAAGGCTTTTAGGTATGCCTTATAGTGCGGAAAATACGCTACATTGACATTAACTACTATTCTGGACGACCAATAGAGAAATCATGCACACTGCGTGTTTCCAGTTATCCGACATGATTCTGTAGCCACCCGGGGACACCAAAACAAGCTTGTAAAGCCGCATCGGCACCTTATAAATGCCAAATGCGGAGCAGGTTAACAAACAGTACTTTACAGATCCAGGTGTTGTTGCCGGGTCAATATGTGCTCTTTAGAGGGGAATTAATGTTGTATGCGCTCCGCTGAGGGACAGCACAGAGCGCGTGTGGGGGGAAAAAAAAAAACTGCTACTTTGTTGCTAGTGGAAACAAGAATGATGACTGTGAGGAGGCGGTGCCAGGAATATGCAAAAGTCAGCCCAATACTGTAGGTTCACCAAATAATTCACTCTGCGCAAACAGACACTCAATATTTCAATTATTCATTTTGGGGGGAGAAATGCATGCTGCCGAAGCTAGCTGAATCAATACCACACAGACAAAAGTATTGAAACACATCATCGATCCCTCACATCTATCAATGATGACAAACTATTCTAACTTGCATTTTGAATTTTCAGTCATAGCTGGGCGTCCCAGAACTTTTGTCCGTGTGCATGCAAATTCAACCCTGCCGCTTCTAAGCCTTAAGACTCAGCGGAAAGTTCAATATGAGGACTAGTTTCCAAACATAGACGTAATTAGTCCCTCAGTAAATATGAAAAGATGAATTAGTGTGGCTCAATATTGTCACCGGTGGCTAATGTTCTTTTCGGGAAGTCAGCGGGAACAACAAAGGCAAACTCAGGAGGGACTTCACACCAATGGATAGAGAAAATTCCAATAAAAACACAATATTCAACGCACAATCTTGCCTGGTTGCATTTCACTACGATCTTGTCGTTGATTTTATTCGTATTCTATCCGAAACTTCAGTTGCGTGCAAGTAAATTATTCATAAGCCAAGAAGAGAAAGCAAATCGACGTCTTCGTTTTGGTTTGATCGATATTATTTGCGCCGAGCGATATTTTTTCGCCTTATTTTAATTGTTTAAAAAAAAAAAACTGTCGGATGAGGCTGAATAAGAAAGCCTATGAATCGTCCTCATGCCGTCTCCATCCAAACGACCAGTCAATGGGTCCAGTCAGTTAAATAGAGAAGGTCAAAAGAGTTCAAAATAGATAGTGCCGCCATGCCACCATTGCGGATGAGTGAGGAAAACCACACAACGGCAGTAATTTACCAATTACGGGTTGCCAATTTGAATGCAACATAAACGTGTTCATTATGACATCCATTCAGCTACTAGTCACACAAACATGACAATAATTATTTTCCTTATCTCGTCACTAATTGCGCCAAGTTTTTTTTTTCCAAATATCATCTTTTGACCCCTGCTGTTTATGGGGAATAGATACCAAGCCAGCCCATGCATAGTGAAAATCCACATATACCGTATTTTCCGCACTATAAGGCGCACCTAAAAGCCTTATTTTTTTTAGAAAAAAGCTGATGTTGCGCCTTATAATCAAGTGCGCCTTATATATGGATCAATATTAAGTTTGGGATTCGTAGATGGGGAATGAAGTGATAAAGTAAGCTTTACCTGTTTAAGCTTTTGTTTGTTTACACTTGAACAAGGTTGCTCATATTGACATTGAGTTATTATGCTATTGAGAGTTATTATTGTTATTACTTTGAGTATTACTATATTGCAATTGAAAACATTTTAAAATATGTCATTAATTGTGGGTGCATCTTATAATCCAGTGCGCCTTATATATGAAAAAAGTTTTAAAGCATGTCATTAATTGAGGGTGCGCCTTATAATCCGGTGCGCCTTATAGTGCGGAAAATCCGGTAGTTCAAAGCTATTGAAAATAGTCGAGGGAAAAAAAAAACATTTACTTCATCATAATTCTTAATAATCGTCTGATCAATCAGTAATTGGTATTTTTTTTTTTGCCAAAAATCTCCATCAGCCAACAATAAAATGCAATACTGAATACAAAAATAAATAAATACAAATATTTTAGCTGACACTGCACTACAATATTCTTGTGTCAAATACAGCATGTAGGAAAATGCTCTAAAACACCAAGGTGTTGCTTTTCAGTCCCTGAGCGCAGAACGCTCTTAAAGTAGCCCTGAATTCATTTCTCTAATAGCCAGAAAAAGCGTTGGATTTATAATTAATAGGGGGAAAACATTTTTCCGATACTAGCCCATCCATCAAAGTGAAGCAACAATTACGAGGCTTTCAAATGTTCTCAATTGCGGAACGGGTGAAAAGGAAGATTGTGGCTCGTGGGCATGGATTGACAGCGCGCTTTCTCCCGCGTGCTGACGTGGTCGTGCGAGTGCGTGCGGGAGCTGTTTACCTGCAGGGCCTCCAGAAAGCGAAACGAGCCCAGCCTCCTGCCTCGGGGTACCAGGCAAAAGGTGGAGTTATGGAGCATCTCTTTGTAGTCATACCTGCAGAGACACAACACGTAGGAGTGACGTGAGGTCAGATGTGAAAATCGTGTTAGCACTTCAAAACAACAGCCGCTGAATTTGGGCGAGGCGGAGTACATCCTGGACTGGTTCTCAGCCCATTTTTTTTTTTTTAAATACCGTATTTTTCGGACTTTAAGCCGCGGCTTTTTCCTCGTGGTTTGAGCCCTGCGGCTTATAGTCCAAAAATATGTCTAAATTGAAAAAGATTGCGTATAAAAGTTTTTGATGTGTAAATATGATATAAGGTATTCATGAATGTATGTATGAATTTTCTGCATTGCGTTTATACGTTTCCTAAAATAATCTAGCAATTAAACATTGGGAGACAGAAGAAGATGCTATCGAAGAATTGATTAAAAAAACTTCCATATAACATCTTTTTGTGCAATGTTTTTGTTATGACCTGCGGCTTATAGTCCAGCGCGGCTTATCCGTGACAAAAATTGTTTGTTTTTTTTGCTCAATTTTTGCTGCTGCGGCTTATAGTCCAGATAATACAGAAATTGATTTTTTTTTTTAAGGTCCTCTTTCATGTTTCCTTCTCAGTTTTTTTTCCTTTACGAAACACAAGCGTATACTGTCACTATTCCGATTACGTACTAAATGCTAACCATCACATACGTCGTGGAGTATCCTGCGAAGACCATTTGAGCGCACATAAGACGTTGTTGAAAGGACGTCCCGATTGTAACTAAGTGAAACATATCCTCCGCTCATTTCCCTTGCAACGCTCACTTCTCCTCATATCGCACGACAACACGCCGACTTCCACCTCCGCCCGCACCTCCCGGCGCATTGCTCAATCCCTCTATCTCCAAAAGCAGGGCCTTCCCACCCTCACCCTCTCTTGTCTCCGGCGAGGTGTGTCTTATTGCTCACCAAACAGGGTGATGGGCCCCGCCGGGGGTAATGAGCTGAGAGTGACACCTGCTTCCACCGCGCAGCTGCCTCGGAACGTGCGTGTATGTGTGTGTGCGCCGTTGAGGAATGCCGGGAAAACTGTCAAACTCGAGAATAACGATGTGTATCAACCCATATGTTGATATGAATACCTCAAAACAATATTTTTGGAAAATATCCTGCAGGAATGTCTTTCAAGGTTATGCAGTAAGAATTTAAAGGGAGAGCCTCCTGTGTTTTTTCTGTTACTGTCGGTATAAGATTCTATAAAGTGAAAGGAAATAAATTCGGATGGAAAAAAAAAAAGCAAATTGCTGGCGTTTTGTATGTTTTTTAAAAAAATACAGTGTCAGGCTGAAGTCGGTTGATCACAGATGTCTCCGTAGGTCATCCGCTCCAGGCGCAGCCCGCCCACCGAGCACAGGGATGCGTCCATCAACCTGCCATCTGTCTGGCAACTTTTTTCCACGTCTGCTCAGAGCCATCTCACATTCCACTCTTGGCAAAAAAAAACATTTTTTTAATTTTAATTCTTTTTTCGTTCAAATGGAAACTTATGGAAAGTGTTCAAAGACACCCTCTGGAAGTCAGCCAATGAGAGAAGCACTTTCCACAGGTTTTTAACAGTCAATCATTACAGAATGCAGGTTTACAGGATTTGTCCAACAAGCAAACTTTGCCACCGGTGTGATTACAGAGGTGTTCTTTAGCGCTAATCAAGTGCGGGGACATGACAAGGTGCGATAACAAGCCACCCTCATTTACACCTTCATGCACACCGCTCTGCAAAGCGCACCGAGATACGTTTGACACCATCACGCGATCCCCAAGAAGGAAAAGGCTTTTGCAGAACCCGTCCCACCCCTCCACTATTGCGTACGGCAATGTAAGTGCATTTGTACCAAATAGGGCTGCACCATTACGGCCAAAATAACAATCGTGATTATTTTGGTCAATATTGAAATCGCGATTATTCATCATGTCTATTTATTGGCCTTTTTATTTTTTTAAACAAGCAAACAAGGCTTCCGATTTATTCGAATTTTTCAAGGTCTCAATTGACAGTCGGCAAACAACGCCCCCTGGTGGTAGGATGGAAAAGTGCTTGACTTGTAATTTAAATAAAAAAGTGCTCGACTTTTTGAACGTTAATATCGCCGAGGACCAGCTTAATTGATCGTGGCATGGCGATTAGAATTCGATTAATTTTGCGGCCCTAGTACCAAATGAGAAAAAGCACTTCATATGAAGGCTGGGACCTGAATGTCGAGGGTCCAGGTGAAACTGCAGGTGGAGAGCCTAAAATAGGACGAGCCCCGCTGCGTAAATCCTCCTCGGCTTTACGGTCTTCCCGCCTGCCGCGGCCCCTTTCCTCATCCGTCTCCCACACTCTGCTGAATTCCAGTTCAAATAAGACGTCAGCCTTGTTTTACTTTGGCTCCATTTCCGGAGCTGTGTGACAACGGCGCCGTGGCCGTGTTTGTCCTTCAGGCCTTGTGGTGGCTGAAAGAAAACGAGCGCTCAGCCCCGGAGCTGTTAGCTGACCTTTCCGTTTTACTCACTGGTATGCGACAAAAGCGACCCTCGCTTCGGCATGACTCATTTACCGATCTGCGCCCCACCGGCTAGGGATGGTGATCGTGGCAGATAGTTGCAATGATTGATTGCTGAACATTCTGTCGATCGTGTGCCATTGATTGCTGGCTAATTGCCTCAACTGATACAAAACCCGAGGCGCTACCGTAGTTCTCCCTGTACATACGCTCATTTTTTTTTTTTTGCCAAGAGCAATACAGAGGACCCCCGGGTTACAGCGTCCCAAGCTTATGTTTTTTTCATGTTGCGATGTGGAATACTGAGATTTTTCGTCCCCACTTTACGGTATTTTCAACAAAAACAACTGTCATGACCCTAGGGGCTTGGCTGTATTTTGTGTCGTTTTGCAGGCGTTTTTAGGTAATTGCACTTATTTTCAATGCATCCATGCAACGTGTCACTACAATGCTGGTCTGCTATTGGTCGGCCTCACTCATTTCAAAACGGCGGAATGGTAAAGCTTTGTTCTTTCGCGAGTGGTTCCAAAAGCGTATTTATAGTGCATTTTACTGCTTAATTCAATGTTGAAAGGGTTAGCCATGGATCCCAAGATTGCTAGTGATGTTAAAGAGAGAAGTAAAAATATGATTTATACTGAAACGAAGCTGAAGATAATCAAGAAATATGATGCTAGCCTAGCCTAGGCGAATATGGGCATAAGCGCCACTCAAAGGTAAATAAATCCTTTTTACATTTTCTATTTATGATGTTTTCCGATTGATCTAAATGCTGGGACGTAGCCTAGCTCTATGCCAGTGCAACCACAATAAATAAGCATGTCGTTAAATTAATATACAGCTAGCAGTGATCATTGCAAGCTTAGCGTTATTATATTTTCTAGAAAATTAAATATCTCCAAAAGTATTTTATTTTAATAAAGGGGAGATCCACATTGAGGAGCAAGCCAAGATGTTTCTGGTGCCGGGCGGGTATCCGCCAGATGCTTAATTACCTCCTGTTGCTCGAACACGAAGCTTCTAAAGCGCCACCGGCTAATGTGGCGCCCGGCGAGCGGAGAGAAAGATCCAATTTGTTGCATATTAAGAGCGCTGGCGCAGATCACGCCCTCTCCCAGACCACTCACGCTCGTCCTAATTTGTTCTAAAGTGTTTGCGAGTGTGTAAGTACGTTCCAGTGTTGCACTTTTTTCCTTCATTTTGTGCTGGTGGTGTTTTATGATCTAAACAAATCTCAGCAGAAAAGCTCTTAGTCTGCGCATGTTTGGAATAAAAAGGCATTCGATTATCTCGGTGTTTGTAAATCTTGTAAAGGTTGTGAATAAATACAGATATCATCTTACGGCAGACGTGAGCGTCCGTCTTGTAAATAATTCCCAAACAGTCAAGATAAAGCAGATTCCAGCCGTAATTAAAAACGAGCTTCTTCCTCATTATGGAAGTTGAAGCATATTGTTGCGTGTTCACACGGGACCGGAACAGATGTGCGGGTTGAGTGAGCTTTTAGCTAAAAAAGTTTGTGGCGCGTGTTTATTTTTTTGTAAAGATAATGTTACCGTAATCTGTCTGAAATGCAGATTTTTTTTGCGTCCCTATGGATGTTGGTTTTGTATCCAGATTTCCCATTTTGGCTTTCCTATAAATGAATGGGGAACCTTTATTCACTTTTGGAGGCCTGCAACACGGAAATCTTTGAATTTCCAATTCTGTTTAAAGTTTCACTTCGTTTCATTTCCCTGCCACCAATGACCTGCTCAGGTGGGATTTTTTTTTAAGTGTTTCCAAACAAATATGAGTTCCGAGTTATAATTAACAGTATGTGCCATGCTGCGATGGATTATTGGGCAATTTAACGTACGAGCACTTCCTGTTTGTTTGACCTTGAATCCCACGCGCTGCCCACAAGCCACAACGATGCATCAGAGACTTTTTGATGCAGTCTGTGAGTGTGGTAGGCAGAACGTAACGACATTTTTTTTTTTTATTACTACTTGAAGACATATTATGGTTAATAGTTTGTATACAAATAGCGGCGTCCCTGTGGGCGGATTAGCACTGTAGCGTTAACTTTTGCTACCATTGTCGCTAAATTATTGACGCGGAGGTGAGCGAATTTGTGTTTTAATGCACGAAAACTGTGAACTAAGACATAATATAACCGGTTTTCTTCATTTCAACACGCTCAACATATTACTGGTCATTATACCTTAGGTCCGGATGCACGAGCAGCATTCCGCGTTCGCAATGACCTCTGCGGCACCGTACATTTGCCGTCATTAACAGTCATTAGTTACATTAAGCATGACTAAGACTTCTGCTTGGCCAACCAAATACGATTGATGCACTCAGACCATGACAACTCGGCAGGTCTCTCCATAAGCAAGCCCAATGTGATTACGCCTCCATTACGGGACGTTTGCCAAAATCAGGCTTCAGATTTCATAGGCGCTAGTTTAAAGAAAGCCCGCACATAATATTTATAAGCTTAGTAATAGGAATATCAGAAGATTAGATTAGAACAGGGGTGTCAATCTTATTTTTAGCGTGGGCCACGTTGTAGTTTCTGTCAGAGGGCCCGAATAAATCTAAAAATAGTCTAAAAAAGCATCCTTGACAGTCATTGCTAAAATTTTTACGTACCCCTGGATTTCTCTAATATCCTGAAAATTTAGGACTTAAAAATAGAAAAATGCGTCTAATGAACGCTGTTTTTGCTTGTTCACATCCTTACCTACTTTGAAATCAGAGGCCGGTAAAAACTGTTCAAAAGATAGATCTGGAACAGATTTGTTTTTTAAGACAATCTGCAAGTTTAGCTAGAAACTTGACATCAAATCAGCATTTGGTGGGCCACATAAAATGATGTGGCAGGCCGGTTTTTGGCCCCCGGGCCTTGAGTTTGACACCCGTGGATTAGAAAATCCATCTGTGACTGATCATTAATGATGCAACATAACTTTCACTCTTGGTCTAAGCAGCATAACATTCTTAACTTCTAAACTCACGGCATTCAGCTCTAGCCAAACACAAATAAACGCTTCCTCATATGAACGAAACGCTATTAGCATAATTAGCATGCTAGCCGAATACAACAATTTAAGTGCAGTACAGGACGTCACACACAAGCGTACACCTGCTCTGTAACACACAACTAATGTCCAAATTGAACGTTATAAGGAAATAATATCACCTTTTATCACATACACACAATCACAAATGTGCTAGAATGTGCGTTATGAGCAACTTTATCAAGTTATGTCGCGGACGAGGAAAAAAGGAAAACTACGGTGGGTCATTCACTTTAGACTAGTGTCGCGTTCACGGAATGCTCACAGCATGGGAAATTACAACATCGTCCACAAACAGCACATCGAACGAAACTACAAACATAAAAACAATGTGGGCTTTCTAACAGTAGCGGTTCATCATCAATGACGCTACACACCTCCCTAACAATGTCAATCAAAACCTCTTGGACAATACCGTTTTTCAACGCAGCTTTTGAATCGGAGCTCAACCACAAGTGATGTGTGTGAAGATATACAGCATTGTGCTTCAGGCACGCATTTGCTTATGTCAATGAGTATTTATAAAATAAGCAAAGGTGGGCTAATTTATGTGTCTATGTCTGATGTGCTCCACAGGTGCAGATACATAAATCTGTGAAACATCTGCCGGCAATTTTTAGGCTTTGGATATCTCTGTCGCAGACGACTAAAATGGCGCGTCGGTTATAAACTAACACATCTAAACACATTCGCTGCAGCTCAGGGTGAGGGACGGATGAGATTTTGAAGCCTTTGATTCGCTTTACCGCTCATCTAAATCTCGGAGATGAAAAGCGGAGCGTGTTGATATTGGCTATCAGCGGTTGAAAAGGTCATCACAAAGGCGTCGCAATTAAAAGGGTAAAACATCTTGGGGAAAAAGCCATTAACGCCAAGTGAAAGCTCGTAACGCGTTATCGCCGCAAAAAAAACGTAAGTGCCGCGGAACGAACGCATGGGAGATGTTTTCACTTGATAATCCGACACCGATGTACGCTCGTGTCCCATTCCTATAAATCCCTAAAGGTATCGTGGATTTTTTTTTTTCATTTGTGATGAGTGAACTTGATCTGGCGTTCACTTCAGGGGCCATTTTTACTGAACAGCTTTTTCCACAGATTCTTTTTCCACCTACATAGCTCGTTTTCCATCTTAGCGTTTTTGGAGAATTCCCCTCTCGCCCGCCGTGATATGAAGCCTTGTTACATTAATCTCATTTATTCGTGCAGGTACACACACGCTTTATGGAAAGTCCCGAGCCATCCGAGTCGCTTGGATGGGATGGGAAAGATTTTCCAAGATGGCCCAGTTATTCTGGGTAGTACCCATACAAGCGGCTCATCCATTTACACAAAGTTAATCGGTAGATGTCAGCAGGCTGTTTTTTCCCCTCCAGCCGGTCACCACGACTGATTCTGATCTACCTCACAAGTGAGAGTGAATATTGTACAAATAGCCTGATAACAAGAAGTCTTCCCGACATGATACTAATTCAGTCTGATGCCTTCATCCTTGCAATCTTTTCAATTTGTCCCTTCGCATTTATGCCGCTGACAACGGAAGGAGGCAAGTTTTCAGTTACGTTTAGCGTCTGTGTTGGACGTGATGTTGCCTTGCAAAAAGTCGGGGATTTTCTGATGCACAGCTGGGAAACAGGCATTGGGACGCCGTTTAAATTCGTGGACATTCTTAGACTCCTGGAAAAAGGGATTTAACTTAAATAAGATGTAAAAAACTGAATTCAAAGGATTTTTTTTAAATGTTGATCTCTACTGCAATGAATGCTCCACACCACCCCCTTTATTTTTACTAGTTTGCTTCCTCGTGCATAGAAAATTGGGATATTAATCGATTTAAAATAAAAAAAAAAAAATCAACCTTCATCTTGAAATAAGTTGAGATTTTGTTAAATGCTGTGCACAATGTTCAACAGAAAATAAGTGCAACTACCTAAAAACGCCTGCAGATGGAGACAAAACGACTCAAATGCAGCCAACACCCTAGGGTCATGACAGTTGTTTTTGTCACAAAGCCGGGAAAATACCATAAAGAGGTGACGAAAAAACTCAGTACCGTATTCCACATCGCAACAAGAAAAAAAAGTAAGCCGAGGACGCCGTAACACGGGGGTCCACTGTATTTCCCTTTTTTCCCAGCAATCTGGAATGTATGTAGCATAAAAGCCCCAAAAGGAGTACAGACATGAGGTCAATTTCAAGGGAAGTGAAACGCTACATACACGCATCCACAAAGATTTGGCAAATTTGTCTTTGCCTGCAGCTGGATGACTGCTCCTCCACATCAACAATCAGTCAGCACTCAAACACGTGTATTCGCACAAACACACTTCAATCGGTAATTGGCGCCTTGCTGTGTGATTTTGCAGATAAAGGGTCCGAGCTCAGTGGATGTTCGCTGGGGACCAGCTGTGCCTTCTTCTGCCGCACATCCAGATGGCCCTCGGGAAGCCTCGCTGTGCCTGTTAGTTCCGTGCATGGCTGTGTGTGTGTCTGCGCGTCCAAAAGTGTGAGGCCTTTTCAGATTTAGACATGTCGGCGCATGTTCGGCGGTGTCCTCTTTTAAAACGCAGACGCGTTTTGTCATTAGAGGAACTGAAAGCGAGGAGGCTTGGCGGACGCCCTGAGAGGTCTGACGCACTCATACCCAAGTGAACCAGATTGGTCCTGACCTGTGTAATGGAAAATAAGTATAACATTTGATTGTTCACTGACCACCTGGCTTTGTTTTTACAAAAACCCTTTCACCTCACATACATGGGAACACTCGACCTTGACATATAAGAGTCCCACGCCGACATATTGTATTTCATGGTTTTTGCCTCCCGTCTTGTTTTGATGACTTCACTCCTGTGTGAGCGAATAAGAATCTTTTACTTATCCCTGTACACTCTTTTGCAGACCACTTTGCTCTTCTGTTAAACTTGTGCAGCTTCAAATAAAAGAAACCCCAAAGGACAATTTGTTTTTCCAGACTACAGTAATCCCCACTACTTCACGGTTAATGGGGGGTGTCAACCCCCCGCTAAGTCTGAAAGATTTCTATGTACGCCCCAATATAGCCGCAGTAATCACAAACAATCCTTTTTTTAATATATTTTGCGTATTTTTTACTGTATTTTTAGCCGACATTAGCGGGTTAGCAACAACTAACAACAACTACTAACTATAAAGTGCAACCTCTACACAAACGAACACATAAACAGAATAAACACTCATGGCTTACTTATCATAGGCAGTAGCGTGCGTTATCAACATAAATGATAATAAACTATAAATATGAGCTTACGTTGTCATTCACTACGTCACCGTAACGAGCCGAATGACGTACAGAGAACGTAAAACAGGAAACGGAGAACGTAAAACAGGAAACTGAAATGCAATGCGACCCGACGAATTAAAAGCATGCATTTCAAAATAAGATAAAAAAAAAACTCTCACGCTTGAAGAATTGTTAACATAGTTATTAACTAATATTACTTATTTGATGAAAACAGGACTCTTTCCATTTTTGTGCATTTTTTAAATTATTTTTTATTTTGAAATTTTTTTAATTTTTCCTGGAAAAACCCGCCAAGTTTAAGTTTAAGTTTGCAGGTGAGCTGCAAATTTCCTGTCTGCTAACACATTCAAATGTATTCCCTCTGAAGACTCTTCAAATCAAAATGTAATCGCGTCCTAGAGCCAGCTGGGTCCCTCCGCACGGAGAGAAACGGAAAGCGCGTCGGCAGCAGCGCCTGGCATTGCGTGGCTTGTCATTTGCCGACATTTCCTCTTCGTAATGCTACCTTGCTGGAATTTAACGTCTGTAATATGACGGGACTATTTTCAGAACGGGGAAGCAACTGTTCATCATCTGTTTAACCAAGTGCCGGATCACCGGAGCAGATTAACTGTCGATCACTTGGCCGCCACACAGTTACATTTAGCACGCGCGTAGAACATCCCGTGCCACATAAAAAGTGTGAAATTCTGCTGTCGGACAAAGAAATGCGCATTGCGACATCGTTTGAGGTTAAAGTACCTCCTCGGATTGGGTAAATCAATGTAGGCCTACTCTCGATTTCGCCGAGGTAGAAATCTGACATAAGGGTGACGTGCGCCGCAAAGCGTTGATGTTATTCCAGAAAGCAATGGGCACATCGCAAAGTGACACTCACTCTGATTGGCTTTCAGCCAGGAAGTCCAATTTTGCCATGTTTAAAGTTACAAATAAAAAAAAAAAAGGCATTGTGTAGTAACTTAAACTCAGCAAAACCTTGATTTTACTTGTAGTGTATGTGACAGATAATGTTCATCAAGTGAATTTTGTTTTAATAACATTAAAGAAAAACGTTTCTGAAAAATTGTCCAGCGATTGGTCTGCCTGAATCACAGCCGTTTGAATGCCTCCTAGTGGACACGATGAGTTATTGCAGTCTAGTGCTTAGGGAGCACACACTAGATGTGGTGTACCGTTAGGTTATTCTGTCTTGAACTTGTTTGCTTAATTTTGAAGACTGTGAAGTTAGGATTTTGCCTTTTGTAGGCCAAACTGTACAGAGGTTTAATCATGTGTACTCATTTTTGTATGTACTTGAGTAGAAATGATGGGAGTTTTTTTGGGGGGGTTTTTTTGGGAAGGGGGCCAATGAATGTGTGACGGATGCCACAGCGCAATGTTCTAAAGCTTTTTCCTGGTTAGATGGTACCCTAAAAAAATATTTGGCAGGAACTAGACTAACTACAGCTAGTCTATAACGGAAGGACGCATTTTTGTTAGATGGTTGCGTGAAAACGCTTGTCAGCCGTACATAATCTTTACAACTTTTGAGAGTGAGTTTGACAACAGCATGACACTCAGCAGTACGTCAACCTCATGACATCGGGGAGCATCATGCAGTTGGAGGCCGTTTGGGCTGCGTGTGTGTGTGTGTAAGAGTGAGCCCGGAGAGGAGGGAGGAGGTACAGCTGTCAGTCAGAAGCAGAGAGGCGAGCAAAGCAATAGCGTACCCAGTGGGTTCATCAGTACCATGTGTCAGTCATAGCAAGAGATCACACTGATTGTCTGTCGGCACCCGTCTGAGAGCATGTGTGTGAGGGGGGGGGGGCGTGTTTGGAAATGTGTGAGTGTGAGAGAGAAAATGACAAGGGTAGGCTATGAGGGACAAGTATCTCGGGGAGAGGGATACAAAAGGACGGAAAAAATAATGAGAAAGCAAGAGAGCAGAATGTCTTCTATGATGCAATTATGATTCGCTTGATTTTTTTTGCGTCAATTATGCAAACATATTCGAGAGGCCCGTCAAATATTGATGGGCTCTTCAAACTTCTCACGCTGGATGTATTCAGATGACAAAAACTTAAAACCCGGACCCTCTCATAAATCATAAATAGATGTCAGCTGGAGGTCTACGTTCGAATTCAGTCAACACTCCCAGACTGGTGTCGGTCTCTTTGTGTGTGTCTGTATTTGTTGGCTTATTTGTGTGCGGCGGACTCGCATGTAGCTGTTTTCAGCCCTGAACTCTGACCTGTCATGTCCGCTTGAGCGTCCATGTGTGGCGGGTTTGTGCTAGCAGGACGGCTATGTTTTCAAATTCAGGACACATGTACTGTCTATATATATATATATATATGTGTGTGTGTGTGTAGGGGTAGCAAAACTCAATTCCATCACGACAATAAGACATTAAAATCTTTTAACGGTGGGTGTCATGCAAATGGATGGAATCAGCAACCTGATTTGTCGTGACGAACTAATGAGATTGGCCGCATACAGAGAGGATCATTTCTTAGTCGTCGGTATTTAATTTAAGTCAGTCTTCTTGATTTGAATAGGCTGTTTATGTAAACAGCTGGTCCCGACCTACAAAATAAAACTCCCCGATAGGCTACCCGCTAAGCGCCATTAGAAAACGTTCACGTAATTAGCGAGTGGGTTGAATGAGTTCAAAATTCTCCTTAATAACTGCGGACAGTAAAAAGTGACTCGGTATTGGTGTTCCATATACAGGGCTTGCAATAATCTTTACAAATAACGTTGATTGCATTAGTCTATGTTCAATAAACATTTCCTCACCCCGCGATTATAAAGACTCCGAATGGAGACGGAAATAAAGAAAAATGCTTTATGCCGGGCACAGGGACAGAAAATCAATGTAACATGTACTGTATGTTTCATAAATACATTAATGGCTATGCGCGCGTGATTGTCAACATTCCTTTGTGCGCACTGATGTCACTTCCATAAATAGCCCCGGCGGCTGCAACTGCTGCGCGGTGATCATATGACAAGACTCGCGGGCCAACATGTTCTTAAATGACGGAACCTCGGCTCCGGAGCGATTCGGGGTCAGAGATCACCCCATGGACCCGACCCTTAAAAACAAAAGGAAGGGCGGGGCTTTCCAGCGGGGGGGCTTGGAGTCCGGCTAGCTGGGGGTGCCCTGCTGTGTGTTAGCTTATCTGGGTCAGGGTGCAACCAGTGCGATGTCATGGCACGAGTCCGTGCCGGGGTTGGAACAACACGGCGGATAACGAGCGTCCCTTTTCGTGAGAGATAAGTGGCGAGATTTCGTCTTCGTGTCAGACCACATATGCTTGCGTGCGTTTGTGTACGCGGTAATGAACCCTGCGGGCCTCCCTCCGAGCGTGGCGCTTGGCTGGTGCGTGTGTGCGTCTTTGCGTGCCTGCGCGCGTGTGTCTGCGTGTAAAAGGAACAGCTGTTCTGCAGCACAACGCCGGGAGGTCAGGGAGAGACGTGGAGTAACTACAGCTGTGGCCCCGGGGCTGGTGAGAACTGTGGCTCCGACGTTGCGGGATAGCCAAGAAAAAGAGCGGATGAACGGGCAAAAACAAGACAAAAAGGCTTCAATTATAAAAAAAAAAGGGTCAAACCGAGGAGAAAGGTGAGGGAAAGGTGTAATAATTAAATAGAAAAAAAAAAACATTTGTCATGTGGAAACCTGCAGAAGAAAGGCTTTTTAGCCACAAGGTCATTGAAAAGACATAAGAGAGCATGCCTGTACGCCGAGGGCCCTTTTCCAAGCCACTTAACGCGCTAAGTAATGCTCTTAAACATGAATCACGCTTCTAAGCTCATAAACAACTTGACTTTGGTGGTGTATCAGCCCCCTGGACAAGATTCCGAGCAGTACTTGAATAAAAGACCCCATTGCCTGCATATAATGGGATAATTCCGAGAGATGGTTTTTGGGTGGATAACAACGCGCGATGGTGAAAGGCAAAACTTCGGCAGAGAGACAGCGTTCAAGCTAAGAACTGACGGCAAATATATCTGGAAGAATAAAAATAAAGCCAGTTTGAACTATTTCTCGTACCGGAGTTTTGCACACGGCATTAACATTAATTCGCTGAGAGAAAGAGCAGTCTCCTCCAAATGCTGAAAGGGCAAACATAATGTCATGCATCAATGGATCAAGACAAATGGTTTCTCGCCTGATTCAGTTTTGTATTGAGATTTTTCGCGCAACGGAGCACATTCCATCATTGACTGGCAACGCGGGGACATTGTCGTTACAAAACTTATCATTTTGGTAACTGACAAAACACGCGGAATGAGGTGGGTGAGTCAAAACAAAAAGGTACCAAAAAAAAAAAAGCGCATAAAAATCCAATGGGGAAAAAAAACAGTCAAAGATGTTCACCATTTTTTCAGACACACACAGATACATCCTTCCTATCTCAGCACTTTTGCAATCTCCAATCTAAGCATGTCGCTCCACTGGGACGCCGAGCAAGCGTCGCCCTTTCCCCAAAGCCATAACAATCTTAGCACTACCGCTGCTGCAGCGACCATCCGTGACAAACGGATCTCAGTCTGGAAAAAGCGTACATACAGCACTCGCTCATTTCTGCTGCTTCGATGTAAACTTTGGGCCTGATTTATACCCATCCAAACAGCACTGAAATAACTCGTGCCCATGCCAGTAAATGCAAATTGGAAAAGTTTTGCCATTTGGCACGACGCCATCTTGTGAATGGCTGAGAAGCTCCAAATGTGACCGAAAGCAATTCGGCTATGATCAATGCAACTCTGAATCTCCACCATGCCTTCGTTCAAAACACTACAGGCATACAATGTAGTATTTAGTCAAAAACTTCATACAAATCCACACTTTCTTCCAAAACCTCTCAAAGTCCGTATACACCCCACCCCCATCTAAAGAAACGATTTAACGAGCTTGCCTAACCATTTAATCGCACAGTAATGGATTTACCACAAGCTGAGATTGAAATTACCAGAACGATAAATGCTAATGGAAGCGCTACTCATAACAACAGCATCGCGCTTTAAAACCTCTAGCTAGGACACGGCGACTGCTTCCTCAACGCAAACCATTACAACATGCATGCAGCTTTTACTATTACTTCACGGTCTCAACGGTGACTCACAGTTTCTGTTCCTAAAACACTAAAACTAGGACATTGACTTCGATGGAATTCGTAGAGTAGTAAATCCATGAATACCACGATCCTTACGTTCATATCGGTGTTTGAAAAACATTCATTTGACTGCAAACTAAATAATGTCATTTACAAGGCTGAAAATGATTATTTATAGCTCTAATTTGATATAGTATGCATTCATTTTAGAGCGTTTGCACAGAACATCTCAAAATGCACTTTTGTCAAGCGTCGCCTAATTATCTCTTCGTTAACAACGAGGCTGCATGGATGCATTAAAAAAACGTGTGCTTGAACAGGCCGGCATGGATGTCGGCAGGTGGGGGAAGAAAGCTTCCACGCTGTGATCTCACAACAGTCGTCACTTGTGGAAAGAACATCCCAAGTAAGACGACTAGCAAATTATTTCCAAAGACCTCCATTTCAAGCAAATTGGATGGGTCCGAAGATAAGCACCCGCGAAAGACTAACGAGGGTGTTTGAACAGATGGACGAGGAGATATATGAGGATGTGCGGGTGTTAAATGGGAGGAGCTACTTGGCGTGTGGGATAGTGCCTTAAAATCGCGCCTTTGTAAAATTCACCTAAATCGAATAAAAAAAAAAATGAGGCGGGGGGGGTCGACTTGTACTCGGAGAAGTATGGTACATTTTTATATTGATGCGTAGCAAAGTTAAGTACCCGCATGTAAACTAACCCAAGCTAATTTGATATTCAGCAAAGCGCTTCTGTTTTGCGTGCGTGCCGGTACGTTTCATTCAACTTTCAAGGCGGTTTATCAGTGCGGTCATCGATACTGCCTCCCATCTTCAATATTAACCGGTTCATCTGGGCTTGGATTTCGAGCGAGATTTGCACATACACCACTCTCCTTCCTTCACTCGGAGAAGTTCAAAGGAGCCCCATAAAACATTTACAACACGGTTAAGCCCTCTTCTACCCCTCCAACCCTGTCAATCTGCTCCTCTGCTCTTTGCTTTGCATCCTCTCTCAGTCCTCGGTCTCTCTTCCGTGATTTTGTCAGAAGCTTGGACATCTCTCGGAGGCTTTTATTCCTCCTCCTCTTATCTCAGTAGA
Source organism: Hippichthys cyanospilos (assembly GCF_059441005.1). Taxonomy (NCBI): domain Eukaryota; kingdom Metazoa; phylum Chordata; class Actinopteri; order Syngnathiformes; family Syngnathidae; genus Hippichthys; species Hippichthys cyanospilos. Next base: position 2,412,586 of record NC_142389.1, on the reverse strand, counting down.
TGACCTTGGGTTAAACACATTTAATTAGCGCACGCAGAACCCACACGCCCCCGTTCTACCGGCAGCTCAGAGACGAGCCCTCTGGTCCGAGCAACCCGTGCGGCGTGAGTTAGCATACCGTACGCGCGCAGGGGTCAGGTCGCAACACAATCCGAGAAACCAAAGTAGTAGATTATGTCACATTATGAAACACCGGTTGCAGTCACAATGAACATGCACTGACGACAGACCCGGTTAAAATTTTATTGCGTAGTATTACTACGCGTATAACAACAATACTACCAACTACTCCAAAACTACTCCAATCAAAAAATTCTGAAGTCAGAAAGTGTGCATTGACTAATTTTGGGGCCCTGTACAATGCAATCTCCAAAAATAAAAGTATTTGAGTTCCCATTTGCACAGGACTTGAGAAACAACATTTCCAGGGGTCAATCTGGGACTCAAATTACCTATTTAAAATAACACGAGCATTCAAATCCTAATTTGTCAGTTATGCCGTTCAACTTGTTACACACATTATGTTGTTAGGCTGGATAGTTTTCACTTTATAATTAGTAACACTACTACCAAAGTGTTTGCTATTGAAAAAAAAAAAACGCTTCAGGGTGTGTAGTGAACGACTGAGCCAAATGTCTTCAGATCAAAATGACATAAAAGTGATCAAAACAAAAGCAAAATACAAATATTGAAATTGGATTAAAACGACAAGGCGGAAAGTAAATGCAAAAAAAAAATGTATATTTTTGTTATTTTAGTAAAAAAAAAAAACATTTGTAATTGTTAATAATCTTGAAGTTGTGCAAATGCATAGAGTTTTACCATAGAATGGCAAGAAAGGACACAAAAGGTTACAAAACTGTAAAATTGGATGCCACGGGGAGAAACATACTTCTGTAATGTAGCATGTACACAGAAGGACCGCCTGCGATGAAGAAACAAACTAATGTACCGTAAAGGCAGCCCACTGTAAAGCTAATGGATTATAGTGGCGTTTTATTGGGTCTGATTGTAGTAAAACACTCCAGCGCACTCAAGACATGACTTTCAATGCTTGGGGAAATTCACCTTGTGGTAGGACCTAAGTAATAGAAGTCATATCGAGGTCTTACTTCACATTTGAACTCCATTGGCGCACTTTACCGAGACGCTGTTGTACTGGCGACAAACGGGCAAAATGAAAACGTTTGAATCGGTCTTCATAAACGTGCTCGATTAAAGACGGCTAACTCGCTTGGCTTGTGCTCATCTTGAGAGAAAGTGGAGCAATACGCTGAGAGTGAATATAGAGATGGGACCACCTTTGGGACTTGGCTAAAGTGAAAGCCTTTGAGGTAAACGCGGGCCTAATTACGGTACATGAAACACACAGGGAGTCCCGCAAGGCCGCCATTTCCTCCTTTCCTTTGAAATACGTTGGTGTCTCCTTCGCTTTCGTAAGGCCCGGTTGCCTTTGATGAATGCGGAATATTTGTTGCGGGACAAATATACAAAAGGGGCAGATTTTCTGAACAAGCCAGCCATGCTAACACTGTTAAGTTGCGCGGCAAATTGAGCCATTTGGAAGTTAAGGGAAATCTTGAAAGCAGTTTTTCACGACGTGATTTATGCTTGACTTAATAATAATCAACCTACGGCAGGATTTGTCATGTTTTGTTGGGATTTGTGGGCTTTCTGTTGTTGGTTGGTGTTGGGGGGGGCAGCACTGTTAGCGTCATTACATTGGCCAATCTGATTTGTGGACAACGGCCAATATAAGATGATGAAACATCAAAACGTGTCAAAAACGTCATCTGCCAACAAGAACAGTCCCTCTTAATTGTCTGCGGGGGAGTGCAAGTACGCAGGAAAGGAGAAGGGAATTAAGTTTCAATATTTGTGCACCGTGGTGCATTTTTATATATGAATATCTGAGGAACCATGTGGAATACTGGCCAGGGTTGATTCAAGTTTATTACGCAGCAGTCTGGCATAAAAAAATGGAAATTAGTTTTTTTTCCCTTCAGAATGCCTGAAATCCTTTTCTAGGCGCTGTATAATAAAACCAAATCTCAAAGTGACACAAAAGCTAAAATAAATAAATAAATAAATGTATTGCGGCAACTATTATCTTTAATAAGGTGTGTCAACTTTTCCATGAAACAGCTTGTGGAGGATGCACTACAAAGCAGCAGGAAATGTGATTATTGCAAAATAAAAAAGGTTCAGCGAGCTTTTGTCTCAGCGTACGCAAGAACCGTATTAAAGCTTGTGTGCTGACATCCGACTTCTTCCTCCCGAGCCTGGCTTTTTATAAAGCTCCGGGTCACATTTTCCGTGCATTGTTTGGGAATTCGGTACAGTGTTTGCGGCCCGATTCATGAGTCACCGTGTTCGGAAAAGAACAGACATTTGAGGAGAGGAACAATGCCTCTGTATGGGATTGGCGTACATCTCTAAACTGCAGAGAATGAACTCATCTTTGAATGGGGGCTTTTAAGTGAGCGATGCCAGCCTCCTCAGTCATGCTCATTACGGTTGAAATAGACCATATCGTTGCAGTAAATCCCAGTAATCAGACTACCTCGGCAGCTAAGCTTAATTGGCTCATCACTCAGCTGACGTTCACTCAATGCACATTAGAACAGACGTGGCTCCTGCCGTCAGGAAGCGGCACCTCGGATTCAGGAAGAGCGGCGCCGATTTCTTCTGGGCCAGCTCTTCACCTTCGGCGGGATCCTCAAGGGTGCGCGGGAGTTTATCTGCATGGGTTTTGACGTTCTTTCATTCGATCCGGGGGTTCGGCGGGTGGTGCTTCGGGAGTATGGGGGACCGAACGCCCTGACGTGGGCTCCTCGGTCCCCGTACCACCGATGTCAGGGTTTTGTCCACATTACCGGCAGTAAGTCAAATTGGGCTCCACGAAGGCTGCGCTTTGTCACAGATTCAGTTCATTACTTTTACTGATGGAATTTCTAGGCACAGCCGAGGCGTTGGGGGGGTCCGGTTGGGGGTCTCGGCATTGCATCTCTGCCATTTGCGGATGATGCGGTGCTGTTGGCCTCTTCAGAACGTGAAAAAAAACGGTTCTCGGCTGATTACAAAGCAACTGCGGTGAAGATCAGCACCTCCAAATCTGAGAGCTTCTGAGTGCCTTCTTTGGCTTGAGGATGAGGTCCTGCCCCAAGTGAAGAGGTTTAAGTATCTTGGGTCTTATTCACAAGTGTGGGGAGGATGGAATGGGAGCGTATTGGTGCAGAGTCTGCCGTGCTGCGGACTATGTAGCAGTCGATCTACGTTCCGGCCAACACCTACGATCATGTGCCGTGGGTCGTGACTGAAAGAACGAGACCTCGGATACAAGCGACCCAAATGGGTTTCCTCCAAAACTGGTGAAGTTTTTCAGGCATGCCCCACTTGGAGGAGCTCCTGGGGATGACCCAGGACAGGCTGGAAGGCTGGGAGTGCCTGCTGAGCTTCCCGGAGGAGCCGGACCAAACGATCGGGAAGAGTAAAGTCTGGCTTAAGTCTGGCCTTGCTCAAGATGCCGCACCCGCGACCCAACCTCGGATAAAGAGGTAGACAACGGATGGATGGCTTCTGACAAACACTTCATGAACATAAATATTGGGACATTGATTTATCAATCACAGGTTAGCCAAAGTTCGGAGAACATTATTTTCTATCCTAGCATGACTGTCTGGTCGTCAGAGGAACCATCAAATTCCGATGATGTTGTCTACAGGTATAAAACATCATTCTTTAAACAAGGCGACACTCAATCTGGGTAAGGCAGAGCGGAATAACAATGTTGTAGGCATCAAGGAGAATGTTATATTGCTCATGTTTTAACCATAGCTACAGAATATGGGAGGATTCCCAGTGGAAAATACTTTGTATTTGTTACAGCTTTGCTGTAAAACAAAGGGAAAAAAAGAAATGGAAAACCCCAATACGCTTGTGTTCACAGCAGGATTGGGGAGATTTTCAGAGCGTTTTAGATGAAGTCTGAGGTTCAGTTCATTTTTAATCAAGTCTAAAAACACACTAGGCCATTTGAACTGTGTTTTGGTTTGAGGCCTGCTATGAGTATGGCCCACCTTAACTTCCGTCACCAAACAACATATCCATCATATATCCACAAATGCAACATATCTATCCGAAACAATATCGGAATAAAAACGCTAAGTTGCATGAACCCGATTTTTGCGCTCAAGTTTATACGGCCATGTTGCAGAGAATTCAGGATCAAGTTTCATGACGGCAAAAAACACAATACGGGGAGCGGATGACTGAAATTGGAGCGCGCACGAGGAGAAATGAATAAACGCGCGTGACGGAATGCGATCGGACTCTTTTCGACTGCTGTGGGCCTCCTCGCGCCGTCCTCTGTGAGAAGCTCACATATCATGTCAGGTTTGCCTTTGACTGTGTTTGACAGTGGCTCTACAGAGGGTCCACTTTAAATGAAGACTCTCCTCCTGCTAGCACAGATCCAGATAAAGAAACGCTTTGAGGGGGATTCCTCAATCGGCGGGCCTCCGCTGAGCTGACATGGACGAATGGGTGCCTTTGTAGAGGGGCAGAGCAGGGCGCCGCGGTTAAAACGACGTCCAGAACAGAAAGAATGTAAACAGTTGAAACAAACGCAATCAGGCAACAGGACACAAGATCGATTGGGGGAGTCCTCTTGGGCCGTTAGTCCAGACGGCTGTACGACGCAATCCATCTCCTCCTGTATGATGCTGGCCCATACCAAGTACTGTATTTGGCATTGGTTTACAATGTCATACTTGACATGATGATCAAAGAGCACAAACATTTCCTGGTGCCGCCCGAGGGCAGATAGCTAAAGATACATTATCCTGACAGCACAAAGATCCAAGATGAGACGCGCAGCAGCTTCTGACAATTTTGAGATGTTCTGGGTTAGCTCAATGTAAGAACCCAACAATTTTGTAAAATATTTCGTATATCATCAGATCAGACAAACTTAACTGTGGGGTGGGGGGCTTCATTCAGGGCTACAATCGACCGTGAACACTTGAGCCTATCTATACGCCAATGCATACAAAATGTGTATGGACAAACCGCACCCATCTTAGGTCGAAACAACTCATGGAGTGAATTCGGTCGAAAGGAGAAAGAACAAATTAGAAGTTAAGAATAACTACGATACCGACGGACTGATGACAGACGGTCCATCCCTCCGCTGAATTCCATCTCTTACTTATCAAGCAGCCCTGATTTTTAATGAAACCCCCCGAGGCATGACACACAACCCTTGTGTTGACTGAAGCAAAACACACCCTCGGCTGTGCCGTGCTTTCCAAACAGGATGTTGTAATTGCCGCTCGTTACGCTGGCCTGTTTAACAGTCGGAGCGCCTCCCGGATTGTCGGGTTATCTTTTGACGTCGGCCGGCTGAGCGCCGCTCCTGCTCGGGTTAGCTTCGCAACACAATTGCGGGGAATATTCAACAGCCCTTTTTCTCCCTCTATAAGCTCCTCAAGAGTGTTTACTTATCAGCGAGCGCACACTCCTATCAACAGCTCCGCTCCGACTCACCGTGAGTGGAGGCAAGGGAAAGAACGGGGAAAGCGAAGGACCGTGAGGCAGAGGAGGAGGCCATCTGTAAGACTTTGATACGTACTCCAGAACATACATGGCGACTCCGACGGTGAATCCTGACACTTCTTCAACGCGACTGTGCGTCGGATGGCAGAGGAGGGTAACCTAAGTGCATCGGGGTGTCGGTTGACACATTCTCTCGCCGCTTGAGAGCAATTCTGCAGCGCTTGATAAGTAGGGAATTCGGCTCGGTGACGGGAGGACAAACGGATGCTAAACGTGGACTTGGCGTGATAACTTACAGCTAGGGCACACTGAAACCGGTCGCCACGCAAAGCTAAGATGGAGACGGTACAAAGACCATTCGAAACCTCCTGCGAACAAAACAGTCTATTATTTAGTCTATTATTACAATCTTTGTATTCAAATAGACTTTAGATGACCAGGATTTTTGCTGCTAATCACGAAATTAAAATGTAACGATCACTGACTCGAATAATGTGTTTATTTACATCACACAGTTGTCTACTGTTTACAGTTGGGCTCAAGATTTTAATTATCAATTAATCCGTCAATTAGATCTGATTGAAAAACATTAAAAATTGCAATTGCTTTTCAAATTGACAAGGCGTTTTTTTCGTTATATGTGATTGAAAAATGTTGATTATCATCAAGTAAAAGCAGATGCTTGTATATGTTTGATTTTGAGTAAAAATCATCCTGCTTTCATAAAGGATTTGCTCTGATAACATTTGCAGTTGAGTGCCTGGACATTTGAGTATTTGGGCAATTTTAGGTCTCGAAACAACCAACTACCAAAAACAATTTGATTAATTGTTGCACACGGAGTCTACAGAGCAAATGTTCTCAAGCATTTTTTGCATCCTTGTCATTCCCCAAGGTAAGGAAGAAGAAAATATTGAATATGATCTTAAACCAAAAGCAGTCTCGCTTCAAATTCAAGGCAAGGGCCACGTGATTCGAGCGTATTGTCATGTGTGGTCGAGGACATTTACACAACAGAGCAAAAATCTGACAGCCATTGTCCCTGAGGGTATCCAATCCTGAGTCGATGACTGAATAATAGAGCCATAAAAAGCATGAAAGTGACTGCTTCAGTGCCAATGACAATGTATATAGTGCATCTATAGAAACGATCCAGGCGATCGTTTCCTTCTTTATACGCCGGCATTGTTCAAAACATAAGATGAAACATTCCGAAAAGGGATGAAAGGTGCAAAAACACGCATTAGGTTGCTTACGGTGAATTGATTTGAAAAGAAAACATCGAATAAAAGAAAGCTGATCAAGGTCTGTTTGTTTCCGTAAACTATTTTTGCATCTATTTTCTTCATCCGAGAAACGCTAGTTGTAAATGGATGAAAATACTGTATAATAGGTGATCAAGGCACAGTATTAACTACAAAACAGCTTAGAAATAAGGTCTTATTGTTCTTCAAGGGTTTAAAAAGAAAGCCGGGTCAAAAACTTCCTTTAGAATCAAACGCTCTTAGTATCTACCATGTATGTTTTTTTTGGGGGAATGCGCGATGAAACAAAAGTGGCCGGAGAAAACCGGCGTGGGCAAACTCTACACAGAAAAGGCCGGAGCCGGAATCGAACCTGTGACCTCTTCGCTGCGAGGCTAACGTAAGTGGCAGACAGTCATGTGCTGCCTAGCTCATATTCCACAAATGCAATACTTTTCAGAATTATTGGGGCCCATGGACAATATTATTATAAAGAGTATTTTTGACTTGGCTTATCCCACTTCAGAATGCGGAACGCCTTCGTTGTCACTATTCAGCAGGTGGACAACGAAATCAAGAATTTCAAGACCCTGCACCCGTGCGCGTGGCCATCTTGTTGGTCCATAAACAATCCAACACAATAAAATACCATAATTAAGACGGTGGGCCGAAAATGCGTACATACGGCCACTTGACCATTCCCATTAAGAAAAAGCCGAAACATACAGTAGCACTACCTTAAAACGGCACGAACAAATCCCCGAACATTTGCCAAATTGCATGTTCCGGTACGTCTAAATTGAATGAGATTTGTGGAGTAAACAAGCGATTTTCTCCAGGGGATCGTGAGCCTTCACGACCGGCCTGCAGTCAAATGAGAAAACGAAGTAGCGTGTCAGGAACGGTGCTGCGGCCTAAATGCTGATAAACACAAAAACAAAACAAAAACAAACACCAAAAAAAAAAAAAAACGCAACGGGAGAGCGGAGAGCCAATGGTGTAACGTTAAGATGGCAAGAGCAGGGGAGGTGTGTAAGCGCGTTGCCGTAAAAAGGCCTGCCGCGGTTTCTGCTACAACCTCCAACCACTTTGTCTGACTGATGAGTTCAAAAGGGACATAGTAATAGCCTGTCTCCCTTGTTTCTCTAACCATAAATCTCTCGGCATGAAAAATGGGGACGCAATCAGGTGGGAAGAGGGGTTTAAAAAAAAAAAAAATCTGATGCTGGTTTGATGCTACAACTCCTTGGGCGGCCATCTTAATTGTACCAGTTTTGTGCATTTGATTGCCGTACAAACAGTTGCCTTGGTAACCAAGTCTCCGGTCAATAATTAGCTCCGCGGGGTTCATTGGTGTACATCGTCTTTAAAGGACAGGCTACGACCTTATTCGGGTTTTTTTTTTTGACGGGGCGACTCACGGAGCTTATACATTCTACGCGCACTGCAGTCCAAAAGAAAAAGGACGCTGAAGTACTAAAGCGGTTAAACAGAGCACGTTATTGTACAGTGGCTTTTGACGGGCAGCTCAACTTGGAGAGTCTTCAAAGATTAAAGGATTTGCAATGAAAGGCAGAGCGTAAGAGGGAAAATGGAAAAAGAGCGGGAGGCTCCCTGGCCAGTGACAGATGTGTTTATGCATTCTGCCAGGATGTCAGGCAGCCTGTCTTTGACCCTTCAACTCTCTACGATGGGCGAAAAAAAAAAAAAATCTCCACAGCTGTAATAATACTGGCGTCCAGGAGCCGCGTCACGCCAATGACAGCGTGCCAGTTCACCCATTTCACTCATATGGTAAAATTAACATACCATAGCAGAAATGTGTTAATATCGTATACTTTTTGGGGGAAATATTTACAACAAAAGCCACCGTTCGAGTTTGTAATTTCATTTTCCCATCTGCCTTTTTTCTACAAGCGGATGTGCCAAATTATCATCGTACTAGCATAACATTATTGAGAACGGTGATAGAATTCAAAGAAATCTGACGGTCATGTACAAGAAAAAAATTGAACACTTTCTGCCTTTGGAACTAGATTTATAGTGGTATATTTTGGTGTATCCTACTCAACAACTGTTTTATTTCCAGCTTGCGTGCCGTTAAATCGAATCAATAATGACAATAGGCATCCATATAAAACTCAACAAAATAAGGGCGTGGAACATTTTGCAGCAAAATTACACAGAAAGATCCATTTAATTTGCTCTTAATTTGAAAACTAACCTGCTCCTGCGGATACCTGCTCCCCCTAATTATCAATGATGGAATTTGGCACAACTCAAGCTACGGAGGATGGTGAAATATTATCAAGACGGTCCCTCAAAACAGTCTGAAGTCAGCAGGGCCTAAGGGAGAGGGCGAACAATGCACTTCACCTTGATCCTCGGAGCGTTCTTAAAATCCAATGCGGACACAAAATGACCTCGCTATCAGCATTGTATACACACGCACGTTGACACGCATGCACACACTTGTGTGACTAAGATGCAGGGCCTCAGCAAAAGCACAAAGCTGCCAGTATGCTCGCCGCGCCGCATTCAACCATCGGGGCGGTCGGGGTCTGCCAAACAGCTTGCTGTGGCAAATGATGTTGGAGCCCGCTGAGGAAAAGGGGGTGGGAGGATGCTTGTTGGGGGAGAATAACAGTGTAAGAGGGAGATAAAGAATGTGAGGAAAGTTCATTATTCACTGTGGAGAAAGGGGAAGGGAGGGCAAGCGGAGAACGGGACTCTCTTGATAGACCGCTACGACGACCGGCCGAGGGTCGGATGATCGATGAAGGTAGCCGGGCTAGCTCCGAGCTAATGGGCCAATGACTCACCGCAAGACTGTAGGGTTGGCGAAATCCCGGCGCCATCTTACCTAAACTCAACTGAGTCGGCCTGCGCGTGGCGTATGCTGGATATTGTATCTTATTATGTGGAAGTTCTGCTTCCAAAAGGGGCGGACGCCGCAAGCTTGTCACAAAATAATGACTTTGCTGAACGCTGTGTTGATGCATACTGTGTGCTTTCTACGCCGTCACTCAGACTAAGTGGAGCGAAGCCGCAAACCCCAGCAGTAGCAAACAGGACCGGCTGACCACTACATACTGCAGCATTAAACCACTTAAACCGACTCTGGGGCTAAGGAATAAATGTGCTCCCTGCAGCAAAATTGAAAGCCCCCTTGGAGGCCAAGAGTGAAGCAATTTCAAGTGCTTCAAATAAGTGTTTGGAGCCACGAAATTCCTAACAATAATTGTCTCCATTAAAAAACGCAAATTCTACAATAAAAGAAGAAATTACTGATGGCCTCTACCTGCAATAATATGAAATTTGCAAGACATTTGTGAATACCTCTAGGCAAGATCTTGTACGGTTCAAGTCACACGTCTTTTACTGCGAAAGGGCAAAAAAAATATCAAAGCTCAGTTGAAAATTGCTTCCTTAAAAATGCAGAGAAAAAGCATGTACCCAGTGATCTAACTTTTGCAGTCTAAGCCATTTTGGTATCGCAAGTGCTTGAGAGGTAATGTATAAGAAAGGTACCTTGGAAATTGAACAATAATTTTTGAGATTGTAAAACAATTGTGAATAATAGACTGTTGAAGCGAAAAAGTATTTTTCACAAGCTTCGGGCCAACATTTTTTGCTGCCTTAACAATTGTGTCTGCATGTTTGTCCTAACTTAAATGTAGAAGCGTAAAGATGCAGATATATTTTATATCGACCAAGTTGGGTAAGTCGGCTTTATTAACCTCAAGCCTTTGTCGCAGTGCAAGGGAGAAAAACTCCCCCAAAATACCGAGGATATGAGACGTTGGGATTGTCTTTCAAATCAAAAGAGCGATAAAAATAATCTAATATTGAATTGTTTCAAAGTGCAACTGTACTGTCTTAACATGCGGCTTTTAGTGTTTTTGCACCACCTAGTGTCCGAATGGCCGATGTAAATTGTATGCTTAAAAACACGTACTGATTGAAAAGTTGTGAACTTCCCCGCCAAAAAATAATGGGGGCTGTATTCAGGAATATAATGTCACTAAAAATAATTTACAGTATAGTGGCTCGGTTTTCAGTGTTCACATTTTAATCAGTAGGGGGCGGTAAGGGCACAAATTGAGTTCCCTCTGTTCGTCAAGAAGAAGAACAAGACAAGACAAAGAACAGCAGGAAGTTATCGACCTCAAAGCAGCTAATCGGCAGCTCCGCTCACAAGACCATCCCCGCTGCGGGGCAGCGACACCGGCTTGATTACTTGATTATTCGACGGAATAATCAATAGAAACTAAATAGAAATAGGTACAAAAAAATCCCAACTTGAAATTACTAGCATGTCCTCCAACTTCAGGGGTCATGACATCCCTGCAGCAGCCAAAACAGCCCATGCGAGGACCACGTTTTCAGGAAACACAAGACAGACACTTGAGTGGCCTTGGAAGCTTTTGTTTATCTGAAAATAGTCTGCTGAGATCCAAGCAAACAATCTACCCCCCCCCCCCCCCCCCACAATGTTTTAAAACAATGTTTTAATATTTGCCGTGCTATTAAAAAAAAAAAACAATAGCTCAAACCAACGCGCGGCGTGAGGAATGACGGACTTGGAGGAGGGTGAACTTCAATTTCGGTTCTAATCAAGATGAAACAATTAGAGAAATATTTTTCATGTTGAATTGAGCTGCGCGTCAAAAGCTGGAATGAAAGAAAGAGGTGAAGGCTATTTATCGCGGTTAGCCTTTAGACGCCGCTTGCTTTCTTTCTTCTCTGCGCCTGAGCAGATAATCTTGCATTTTGGCAGCGGGAGAAAATACTTATTCGTGTGTCTCCTTTCAATGCCTTCCTTTTATTTATTGGCTTGTGTGTCTATTTGAGCATCGTTGCTATGCGGCGCGCGTACGCGTCGCCGGCGTGCCGGTTCTCACGCCCGAGCCTGCCATGCAACATATTTGCATGTCACAAACTCACGTGACAAAAAAAAGATTAAAAAAAAAAAAAAAAACACACTAAAATAGTCAATTTGCCTCAATTTTTTTCTCGCAGTTTGAGCCCTGCGGTTTATAGTCCAGTGTGACTTACCAGCAGTTTTTTGTTTTACGAGCCACCAGTTGTGTTCTGTTTCTGTTCAAGGTTTTAATTTATAGAACCAGGAAATAAGAGTGAAAAGTCGTAAATCAATGGCCGTGCTCAAAAAGTTTTGAAAACATGGTATGAAAAATATAAAAAATATTTAGAAATTGAAAAGGATCTTGTATAAAAGTAAGTCTATATACATTTATAGTTTGATAAATATTGATTTTGAGTTTGAACTGCTTTTTACTCGACATTTTTGCTGCTGCACCTTATACTGCGTACCAGTGTCCGAAATTTACGGTAAATTTACGGTACTATGCCTGAAATTGTCAGTTTTTCCTGTAAATTTGGAGAAAAAAAAAAGTGTAAAACTATGCCGTATCATTTTTTGTGTGCAATCAGCAGTGGGCGATGTGCTGTAGTCCGCCTTTCACCCAAAGTCGGCTGAGATCAACTCCGGCTGCGGAAAATGTTGATGGACGGTTGTTATGACGATGCGACCTTGCCCATTAAAAAGCCACGATTCAAACAACTTCAACAGTTGCAGTCAAACAAGCAAAACGACACCATCTTGCCTTTGCTTGTGCCCCGGCGAAAAAAAACATTAAAACCATAACTGTCACAGCAAAAGGTAAAAAGGAAGTCGTTCTTACCTAGATGGTGTAGATCACAGCAGGTGACGAGCAGAGGCATCGCAGCGAGCAAATGCATGGCGGGGAGAAAAAGAGAAAAAAAAAGTCTTGATGAGTATGCATGTTCAGTTTAATGTTCAGTCATCGGAATAACCAAATTCATCTACAACTAATCGCATAACAAATGAATTGATAAATATTTTGATAATTAACTCAGCAGACCTAAAACTCCTAAAAATTTCCGCTTCTCAACTGAATTTTTTCCACATTTTTTAGTCCTCGATGAATGCAGACTACGCATTGTGATGAACCAAATGAGACATTTGCAAACCTCTATTTTTACTTGCGGAATGATCAACAATTTTGACGATTTTTGACACAACTAGCATCCAAATTTATTTGTGTAATTCTGTATCATTACAGGTAATCAGTTATGCCTTTATGAGTTTTTTAGTACTAAAGTATATGATCAATTTTGTACATAATCAGCATTTTAGTACCTTAAGTAATGATTACTTTAATACTTAATAATCCAAAATAATTGATTATCGATTACTTCTCCACTAGGTAATGAAGTACTAATGGATAACTTTAGGTATTTAAGCACCAAAATACTCAATTACCTAAATACTGTACTAAAGGAATCAATTTCATTATCTAAAGCAGCGGTCCTCAACCCCCGGCCCGCGGACTGGTACTGGTCCGTGGATCAACTGGGCCACGTGGGCTGCACCCGAAATAATGTTTTGGAAATGATTTAGTTTTATAGTTCATACATTTGTGCTTGATCTTTGTTTATTTTTGGCGCCGCTTCTGGCCGCTTTTGATATTACCGACATAGTGAGTAGGATGATGTGGTGTCGGCAGATAAGAAAAGCTTCAGGTGAGAGCCGCACCGAACTAAAGGCGCCACGTTATTTCCCCTCAGTGTTAAAGCAATTTCCCAGTCAGTTGTATCCTGAGAGAGTGTTACATACACTACAGCAATCAAAACTAATTCGCCGTTTCCGCACTGAAGCCCATGTGAAAAACATCCACGCCCGGGTTCCCTTTACAATTTAAAGGATTAAAGTACCTTGTCAGATTTCTGAAAGCAATCGCTTTTATATTACTGCCCATAATCTGATTTCTTCTGGCTTGGCTATAGATCAAAATTACTTTTAATAATTAGTGTAAGGAGTACTAAAGTATCGTATTTTCTTGCACTATAAGCCGCACCTAAAAGCCTTAATTTTTTGAAAAAGCTGATGGTGCGCCTTATAACCGGGTGCGCCTTATGTATGGATCAATATTGAGATTGGGAATGAAGTAATAAAGTAAGCTTTACCTGTTTCTTTTGTGTGTTTACACTTGAACAAGGTTGCTCATATTGAGTTATGCTATCGAGAGTTAGAGTTATTGAGTTATTATTGTTATTACTTTGAGCATTACTATATTGTGATTGAAAAAGTTTTAAAACATGCCATTAATTGAGGGTGCGCCTTATAATCCGGTGCGCCTTATATATGGAAAAAGTTTTAAAATATGCCATTAATCGGGGGTGCGCCTTATAATCCGGTGCACCGTATAGCGCGGAAAATACGGTAATCGTTTTCTGTAAAACGAGAAGGAATCGATCCGTTGACAGTGTGACGACAGGTTTTTCTTCGAGAAAGTCTAAAATGTGCAGTGAGCGTCCCCTTTGTTTATGAGGATAATTACGGTCATATTTTATTGATTTAAGGATGTTATACGGAGCAGCTTAAACACTTAAAGCTCTTCGGGGACATTTTAGGGTTCTCTCACTCTGTTACTTTCCCCAAATTCCCTAGAAGAGCAATCGTCTGGCTGTAAATATTCCTAAATGTCTTTTTGAGGCACTGTGTTGGCTATGACAACTTTTTTTTTCCTTTTTTTTTTCTGCAGGCACCCTGAGACTACCAATTACACCAAGATGAGGACATTTAGCAGAAGCCTGAGGTCTGAAAGTCTCTTTTAAGTTAACCAGGCAACCGTTCAAACATTGGGCGAGTAAGGGGAGCCTGCGGCCTGGGGGAATGTTTCCTTGATTGAAACAAAAAGAAGGGGTAAAGAGTTGGAGCGGCCTACTGATGTATCGGACAATTTTATAGAGAAATCAATCAAATTCATGCAATTCATTGGTCATTTCAAAAATGATTACGCAAGCTATGATGTTAGAAAAATGGTTTAAAATCCCTATATATTATTGTGAGAATTATTGTTCATGGTACATGAAAAGAGGAGTAATGCAATCCGTAGAAATGACGGAAAACATATCACAGTCACTGGCATACAGTATATGAATGAATAAATCGATGACACATGGATGACCGAATGAAGGTCGGACGGAAGGGAGGGTGGTGAAATTATGAATGGTTGGATGAATACATGGAAGGCTGTTAAATTGCATGGAATGATGAAAGCATGCACAGAAGAAAGACAGGATAAGAGGATGCGGGTTGAATAGAAAGAAGGGAGGTGAGAAAGCAGAGAGTGTGTCAAGGAAGAAAGAAAATGAACGCTAAAGCAGAAAAATCTTGATATTGTG
Source organism: Hippichthys cyanospilos (assembly GCF_059441005.1). Taxonomy (NCBI): domain Eukaryota; kingdom Metazoa; phylum Chordata; class Actinopteri; order Syngnathiformes; family Syngnathidae; genus Hippichthys; species Hippichthys cyanospilos. The sequence continues at coordinate 2,397,554 of NC_142389.1, read as the reverse complement.
CGCGCTCAACAATTTACGATTCCACCTTTAACTGTTTTCACATGCTAAAATTCTCTCACTCTAAAATCCGTTTTTTTTTTTTTTTTGCGGCAATAAACAAATTTGAACACTCCCAACTATTTCGGGCATCTCTTGACAGCAACACAACTCAAACCGCACATTCCCGCAGTGACTGATTTACACAAAACAGAGGAACTCTTGAATTAGACGTCCCATAAATCTTTAGAGTTTGGAACATCTGCACCGAGCGTTGACGGATGAGCCCGAGTCAATCGTTCGCCTTGCAGGCAATGCTAAACGCCGCACCAAATGCAGCTCTGCCAGACAAGGAATTCATGCCTCCAAAAATCACCCGTTGTCGCCCATTAACATGTATTAGAAGGAACAAAGCCCGAGGGAGCCTTAATGGGATCCTTGATAGCCTTGCTCTTTAGAAATATGTGCTTGCCGTGTTTATTATTCCAGTGGTCCTCACCCTTTTTTCATTGACGTAACCTCAGCCGTGCCCTCTAACCGGTGCAGAGCAATTGAAAAAAAAAAAAAAAAAAACTAAACTGCATTTGTTCAGCAACTCCAGAAAAAAAGCTCACGTGACATCGTCTTTTTTATTCGTACCCCGTCGGCCAAAAAATTGTGCCGCTAATGATAACGCGCATCTGTAGAAACAAAAACAAAGATATACAAAGGCGTCATGGTAACACAACCTAGCAGAAAATGGATTCATGTTCCTCTTAATTTGCTCTTAATTTGAAAAGAAAATAACAATGGCGTTAAAAAGCGTTAGATTCGCTGATTCTGCAGGAAACCAGTTAAAAACCCCTTAATTCACACAAAAACAAAGACATACAAAGGCGTCACGGTAACACAACCTGGCAGTAAATGGATTCATGTTCCTCTTAATTTGCTCTTGATTTGAAAAGAAAATAACACCGGCGTTAAAAAGCGTTAGATTCGCTGACTCTGCAGGAAACCAGTTAAAAACCAGTTAATTCAATCTGTAGATTTTTCCTTTATTTATTTCTATTTTATTTTGGACATTTTATACCGATCGTGACTTATACAAAGAAGAATTTGACTTCATAATTTTTGGCAGCCCTCAACAGAACAAATACATCATTTGGATGACTAAAAGGCAAGGTGCCGCATTTTTTGAAAAGGTTACACGGTCATCAGCGCCAATGTTTCCAACCGTTTTTAGTGTGTTGAAGCACAGGTTGACGGTCATCAGGTGCAGACGCGGCCTCGGTCCACCCCCCTCAGGTGTTCTGACATTTACGGCGAATTTAAGCGCGGCAGTTCTCGGCTGCCGCCCGATACCTCGGCGGGCTCTGCGCCCGCAGCAGCACCTGCGGTTGTCTCCTCAAACCAACCCTGACATTTTGTCTTCACGGTGCGAAACCGGCGTGTTCTTTCCGTGCGCGCGCGCCTCGGCGTGTCTGTTGAAGAAGCGGCGCGCCGCCGCTTCCTTCCACCCACGACTTTCTTTAGATCACGTAACGCGTGGAAGCGGCGCGCACACACAGGTGTCGAACCGCGGAGGAACGTCTGTGTGGGCTGAAGGGGAGCGAACGAGGCGAGATGGAAGCGGGATCCTCCTCGGCGTACCAGCCGGCGCTCAAGGAACGAAGCCGCCGATGCTGTGCTGAAGAACGCCCACGGATGATTCAAAGTTCAAATTACTGTTTGACCAACAGAGAAACTCTTTGTGCGCACGTGACGAAGCATCTCGGCGCCAGATGCTCGCAAAAACGCCTCGGTGGCGTTCCGGGCATCGAACGTGCATTTGGGGTTTTTGGGAAAATATTTCATCTTGTTATTTACTTGTAATAAGACCTTAGCGGAGATCTCTAGAAGGTCCCCAATTAAAGGTGTCCACCACTGATTTTTAAAGTGCAGATTAAGCCCAGTCTTAACGGATGGGATGAAATCACAGCACGGCTGTTGCTTTCATGCTGAATCCTTATCTTGTTAAGCAGCGTGTAAACCACTTAATCACTTCCAGATATGTACAGTAGTTGTACACATTAACCTTGTTGGCTGAAGCCATTATTGTTGAGCTAAAGTAACGATAACACCGCAGGGTCATCTAATGTGGAATACTGGAAATCTTGTGGCTAGGTCATGACACTATTGGCTGTCCACAAGCTTCAAAAATATTTCCATAATTAAGAAGTCATTCGCATTTCTCTGCTTAGTATCCAGCCCTTAATTTATCCAACAAAAATAATCTGTAATGTAAATGTGCATCTCTTTGAGTTTGAAATGTAACCAGAAAAAGTACGTATTACAATAAAACCCAACAAATCAGGATTAGAAAACAGCACAGTCAATAGCCAGCAAATTATGTGTTTCAAATTGGCGCAACAACTTTTCGTATGCATCACGGAAGCATACGAAACTCACTCGAAGCGCAACGATACCTTGACAAGTAGTTGTGCGGAAACACTGCCATCCAATGGTCACAGTTATCACTACACTGCTCAATTGCCTTATATTAGATAAGCATAAATCAAGGGTGTCAGCTACACTCCATAAAAGACGAGAATTGTATTAATTATTATTGTTATTACTATTCTAAAAGACGGGAATTCTCGTCCGTGGCACTGAAAGAGTTAGTATCCTAGGTCTAACTTATATTCAGCAACATCTGCGATGAATCAAAACGCACATGCGCTTTCACGCACTCACGGTGCCTTTCTGTTGGCTTGCGCCACGCTGTGCAAGCTGGACTTTTATCGCGTATTTTATATCTACAGAATGGCAACATCGGGTTAACTGCGAACTCTTCGTGGATGCCTTCATCCATCCTTCCGTGCTTCTTTACCACTTTGGAGAACAATAGTTCACGCAAACAGGAAGTGATGTTGGGTATTTCCTGTGGGTTATCCGATCAGACGCTTCCCTTGCACTTTCCTGCCAACATAAGCGTGTATTTTTCTCTTATTACGACTGCGTGGCTCGGGGAAGTACCGAGGGGCTTCCGTGTTTTATAAACGCTACATAGCAGCGGCATAGTGACATCATGGGGGATGAGAAGAATTCTCCAGTAAGCGGGCAAGGAATCAAAACTTCCCAAAGTCACGCTGAGTAAACACATGTCGGTCCCTCCTATATGACCCCAGGCTCTGTATTTTTTTTTTCGAGTAAAGATGAGTTCATATGACATTATGAATGCGCTGTTGTGTCCTGTGGGTTGTACAAAACATATAGAAGTGCAACTGTCTCTTCAATTTACAATGTCTTTGCACTGTGTGTGTGTGCAGGTGTGTGTGCTTGTGTTGTGTGTAAGCTTACGTACCAAAGGGCTGGGGGGCTGATATTAATGAAGCGTTTCTCTCAGCTGAGCTCCTTCAGTAAAACAAGCCCCTGACGTGATTACCGCTTCCCTTTTGAGACTGTGCGTGTATACGTATTGTCGTGAGTGCTTGCGCGCGGGTATTAAATCTCTTATTAGGGCGTGACTGACTTTTTGCCTGATATGATACTAGCTTATTCTTACTGTGTTGACGGATTAGCTAATGCGGACTTCTTTCCGGTGTTTTCTCGTTTCTTCGTCACAAAAAGCTTCCGCGGCTTTGTTTTAAACCCCGGCACAAGGCACTAGAAACAGCACACCGCAGGTGTCGCTTTCCAGTCCTTGAGGGCAGGTATCCTGCTTTTTTCTAACCCTCACCCTCAAACACACCCGATTCAAACGATTAGGATCACTTTCGAAATCCTGCCGAGATTGCTGATAAGCTAATCATCAGGTGTGCTGTGGAGAGAGAACCGGAAAACATGCAGGATACCGGCCCTCGAGGACTGGAGTTTGACACAGTGCCCGAAACTTTCTCAAACTTTCTGTACTTGATTTTGCCAGTAAAAAAAACAAAAAACAATGATCAGCAAAGACATATAAAGCGGAGTCAGCGCATTCCAGTCCTTGAGGGCAGGTATCCTGCTTTTTTTCTAACCCTCACCCTCAAACACACCCGATTCAAACGATTAGGATCACTTTCGAGATCCTGCCGAGATTGCTGATAAGCTAATCATCAGGTGTGCTGTGGAGAGAGAACATGCAGGATACCGGCCCTCGAGGACTGGAGTTTGACACAGTGCCCGATACTTTCTCAAACTTTCTGTACTTGATTTTGCCAGTAAAAAAAAACAAAAAACAATGATCAGCAAAGACATATAAAGCGGAGTCAGCGCATTCCAGTCCTTGAGGGCAGGTATCCTGCTTTTTTTCTAACCCTCACCCTCAAACACACCCGATTCAAACGATTAGGATCACTTTCGAGATCCTGCCGAGATTGCTGATAAGCTAATCATCAGGTGTGCTGTGGAGAGAGAACATGCAGGATACCGGCCCTCGAGGACTGGAGTTTGACACAGTGCCCGATACTTTCTCAAACTTTCTGTACTTGATTTTGCCAGTAAAACAAAACAAAAAACAATGATCAGCAAAGATATATAAAGCGGAGTCAGCACAGTCCAGCAGAAAGGAGGTTTTGCAATTCAGAACTTGACTCTGTTGATCCCTGGAAGGAGGAATCTGATCGAGTGCCAAACAAACACTTAGAGGATGAATTAGTGAAAGTAACAGGAAATAAGATCTCCATTGGCATCTGCAGCGCGTCTGTACGAACTGATTTAACCACAACATCGTCTTTCTGATTGGTATCTCTTGGTCCTTTTATTTTGACTCCCTAATGCTACTAATTTCTCCTCCTGTTTCGTTTACGGTTAAAAAAAAATCAGCCTGGCGCTTGTCCCCGAATGCACGGAGATGTTTTCTCTACGTGCGCGCTCACGCAACCTTTTAGAAACGGCAAAGTCGACATTCATACAAGGAGTACATTAGCGCTTCCTGTTTATGGCTCCGTGCAGCTGCCCGTCTAATAAGCATCATATCAGCGCTGTATTTTCTCGACAGGGCGCCGCAACACTTAAAGCTTCAAGCTGTTGTAGAAGCAAATGCTTTAGTGCGAGCACGAGCAATGGAACAAAGCTCAGTGCATCCATTTTACTTGACAAGTAAGACAAGGCGCAGTAAGGTTTATAAAACGCTCTTGCGCATTGCATAATATGTGTAAAGCAAGTAGGAGGCTGTTGCCGGTGCATGCGTGCGCCCACATTATCTCCTAAGCTTCTCGCAGTGCTGCTTAGCAAAGCACTCGTCGTTCATCTTCATTTCCCAAGGTGCCACTTTCCGCGCGCGTGTTGAGTTGCGAGACGGAGGACATGAGATTCCGACAAGGATCAATTTGTTTGGGACCGTCCACAAATGCAAAAAGAAAAAAAATAAATAATACGCGCGATGGCCGATTGTATTACTGCACCATCGTTTTCCATAGAGATGAAAAACGGCATTCAACAGCCGAGCGGTCTGATGCACTTAATTCAAAGAACCGTTACCCAGTAAATTAACTCCTTCTGACATCAAAAACGCCTTTGAGCCATCATATTAGCAAGCAACATAGCAACATCATGGACTCTATCGGTGTGATCAGATTCTGCCTGAGGGAAAACACACGAAAAACCCAAACGCCTGCCAATGGCAGTAAAATTACATGAACGGGAACAAAGTACCACATCAGTCGGTTCTCTTTCCGTTCTCTCGGCCGTAGATTGCAGATGCCTGGCAACATGCTAGCCACGTTTCATCCATTTTATACCGCTTTACTAAGAAATGCATTGTCTGAGGATTGACCATTTTTTAAATACCGTAATCGGAGCAAACATCAAATCTCTTTTACACTTCAGGACAAAGATCATTAAAGTCTGATATATATTTTTTGATTTTGTGTTGGCTTTCAAATGTGTATGTAAAAAAAGGGGAGAATGCAATTTGTTCTAAGAGAGACGGGTAAATTCTTCATCTCTTTTTGATTTTGAATCGATATATTACATGAGCAATAATATTTAAAATCAATACGTGTAGTGTTAAAGTAGCATTTTACCGTAAATAAATCATGCTAGCGATGACATTAACCTGTGTAGCAGCGCTAATACCACTTTTGCATTGCTAGTACTTTTTTTTTTTTTAAACTGGACTTTAAGTGACTTCTTATTTGCCACGTTTGAGAATCAAACTCACCCAAAATAATGAGCCAATCGTTTTCTAAACTGGATTTTAAATGGCCAAGTTTCCTGCAGTGCAAACGCCTTTTAGTTGGAAGCACTCTGCGATCCTTTTTATGAGCATTAAAAGGTAGCTTGCATTTAAGATACTGTATGTCTGCTAATAGGAGCTTATCAAGTCCATCTGATATAGAAAGTACTTAGGCTAGTGAGTCAGCAAGAAAATTAAAAGCTTACTTGTATGCTATTCATCACTACAAGGGATTGGAGCAAATGTGGAAAGTGTCCATTATACGGTTAATTTGGTTTATTGGTCACGTACTAGTGAAATGAGAACCACACATAAAATCCAACGCTCGCCATCCAGAAAAAAAAAAGGCGGCGGTCTGTTTAATCAATTATAAAAAAAGTCATTCCCATATGGTGCCAGGTTCTCTCCGCGTTCCTGCAATCCTCCTACAGCTATCCATGCATTACGTCAGCATGCGCATGAAAAACAGATCAAGCAACATGTTAAATCTTTTAAAATGCCCCACTCTTATTATTTTAAAGTCTAGGCTCTGAAATAACCTCTTTGGTGGAGGAGCAAACCAATTCATGAGATCATATCAGAGCATCTTCTATGAGGGCTGATGCTGTACAAATATTGTACGTATTATTATTTCAGGAGTGTACCTCAACAAAATTTCAGGAAAGGACACAGTCCAACTTTATCAACGTAAAAAATTCGCCTTTATGAAGAAAAAAAATCATTTTAAGCGTTACATTTGAAACGGGAACTGATGGTACCCAGCAGGGGGGCCACAACCTACTTTAAGGCAAAACAAAAAACGAGATGCACACTTCCCTTGTTCTCATTTTGACTTCACGACTTCCTCTATTATCTTCTCTACTGGCTCGGACAAGGTCTGATTATCACTGGGCGCCTAAGCATAATTCCTCCTTGAAATTCCAACCAAGGCTTTTTTTTTCTAAACCTTTGTTGATATTATTAGGAAAACTATTATTTTGGTTGACATCTCTTGGCATAGGGTAACGAAAACATCCTTGGATCATAATATCTATTTAACTTTGCAATGCATCGGTTAGTCAGAAGACTTCACATCGAAGAACGCAATCTGAGATTTTGTCGCCTTTTCTCCAGTGGTGGTCACCCGATATTTAAATAACATCGTCGCCTATTGATGTCTGGGGCGAGGCTGCCTTGACTCCAATTTAGACTGCGCAAGAATGCTGGAATGTTTCCTGACCAGACCTTTGACCTGTGCCACTGCAAAAAAAAAAAGGAAAAAAAAATAGCCTCGGATTTAAGTTGGGGGGAGGTGAGCCGGCTCACCAGACGCTCGCCTCGGCATGCACGTTTATGGACCGCAATATTCGACGGGTCCGACTCGGGCCGCAAACACGTGCGTGGCAGCATATGGACGGTGGTCACGGGTAAACACACAAGCGAAAGGTTGACCACACAGTCAAAACACACAGCGGCGGCCTCCAGCGTGTACATAAATACACATAGCCCTAGAAAAGGCTCTATTAGTATGCGGGATAAAAGCCTCTTAAAACAAACCCTATATCTTTTATATATGCAAGATGATATACTGTACTTTACTCATTTTAAAAGGCAATTAGAAGAACTATCATCGAGGACGACTCAGAAGCCCATAAGCGCGGCTTAATGTGAAGCCTAAAAGCTTGCTGATGGTCTCTGTGTTCTTTCTCCGCATTCGTGACCTACTGTATGTAATTACAAAGAATGGACGCGGGAAAAATGGGCATCATCAGGACTGTGCTAACCTAAGCCATGGGCACAAAGGGCCCAAAGCACCAATGCAGGGGGAATACAAAAGCTTTTTTTTTTTGGTAAAATAAATAAATAAACGAAAGTGAAGCAGGCAAACGCAAAATGACGAATCGGAGTGTGGGGTCACACTAAGCAGTTTGGAGAAAAAAAAAAAACTGCAAGCAATTTTACTGAGAAGACCTTTGTGGCTTGTCCACCGATACAAAATGTGTAGCGTAGGACGGAGATGTCCTCATTGGTTTATCGAACAATCATATTTCATAGAAGCGCATATGAATTGATAAAAAATTCTTTAACATCAAAAATAGGCTAATAACGGTAATGGAAAACTTGATGGCTAGGCTTGAGAAGGTCCAAGGGCTAACTCAGTAAAACCGTGGTTGGTCTTGAGCCGAACAAACCGTGACGTCATTTTCCCTCGGCAGCAAGTGGTAAAATGGCCATCACACAATATGGATGTATATAGAATGTCATGTTTCGACTAGTTGGGCCCTATAAAACATTGTAAACAAAATTTCTGACTTCCACTTGAATCTGTTAAACATTGATTTGTATTAAAGCAATACAGTCTTATCATTACAGCGTACAGTATGAAGTGAATAACTACACTGTATGTAGGGCTGCAAAATTAATCGAATTTTAATCGCAATTACGATATTGGCTGCCGCACTGAATTAAGCTGATCTTCTGCGATATTAACATTTAAAACGTAAGCACTTTTTTTTTTAAATTACAAGTCTGATCAGGCACTTTTCCATCCTACCACCAGGAAGCGTTGTTTCCCGACTGTCAATTGAGAATCATTTTGAAAAATTCGAGTGGCAAAAATTTGGAATAAATTCAGTTTGAAATGACGGAAAATGACATTTTGACTGCTAATGGATTAAAATTTGCTTAAAAGTAAATAAGCTTGGTTCTACATAGGCTTATTTTTTTCATTGGTTTGCACCCAGCAATGAAGTTAGCTGTGTTGACCTGTGATTATTATTATTATTATCAAAACTTGAAGCCTTGTTTATATACCGCTTGTTTAAGAAATAAATAGACATGTTGTCAATATTGACCAAAATAATCACGGTTATTATTTTGACCATAATCCTGCCGCCCTAACTGTATGTGTGTGAAAGGCAACAGTACACGAATGCAGATAAATATAGAGAAAGCGCGCTCCGGTGCTGAGACTTGAGGGTAATTTGAGAAGATGGCGGGGGTTACTTTCTTAAGTCCAGTTCTGCTACTTCCATTAGAGACCCACACGGCGTGCGTAAAACCCTGCGATACGGGTTTAAGTTCGATTGGGTATGGTTGTTTGCGAACCATCTGAAAAAAAAATTAAAAAACATAAAAAAAAGCAACACACCGGAAAATAAAAACATAAAAACAGGGCATTCCCTCTCCGCCCCGGATTCAAGTTCTTTCAACAGATGGAAACAGAGGAAGTGTAAAAGGAAAAAAAAAGTGCAAGCGGGGGGGAAATTATAGATCTCTCCGTCACTGTCTGCTTATGTCATGAAAACTGTCCGACCACAGAGTGTTACCCGAGACGGTTCAGCGCGCTCAGACACTGAGACATGGTATTAACAACATGTGAGAGGTCGCGCGCGGTTACGTCATCGCGTAAAAAGCCGGAAAATGGAAAAAGACTAAAAACGGAGTCGCCCGAGCTTCGACGTGCGCCGCTGCGGCGCGATGACTTAAAAGAAGGAAACGCGGGGAAGGAGACTTCCCCCGGGATGACGGCGTGGTCTTTGGGTGTCTCGACTGTGCGGCCACTCTCACCAAGGATCAAAGGCGGCCAAGTGGCGTGGCTCTCAGCAGCATTAAGTCAACTTAAGCCTTGACAGAGGCTATACGCATGCTCACGCAAAGAAAGCTGGCTGAGATTAGACTGACAATGGCCCACGGGATTTCAGACAAGGTCGGACCGCAGACGTAGGGAGAAAGCACGCACGGAATTAAAAAAAAAAAAAAGATACCTGACCGAGGCTCGGCCACGGTTGATTGAATTTATGGTGTTGAAAAAAAGTATTTTAAAAGTCAGCTACTTAGCTCAGTTGCTATTCAAGCATATGGCAAGTAGCTGCGGGCTTCAAATAATTTCATCGGTTTTCTTCAGCCCAGAGTGCAGCTATCACCTGTTTTCCTTGAAACTGCATTTCATCCACACAGGTTTATGCCTCGGGGGGGGCA